>NC_049981.1:27504757-27527197 GCF_000003815.2 Branchiostoma floridae
CTGTACAAGTATGCGCAGAAACAATGAGGGGGCATGCCTATAAAAAAGGGGACAGGGGCATGCCTATCACAACTGCACCGAAGTGGGGTAGAGGGCATGTCTGTATGTTAACTGTACAGAAGTGTGGACGGGAAATGTCTGTACATTACTGTATAAAAGTAGGGGAGGGGACGTGTATACTACTGTACAGAAGTAGATGAGGGGTTGCATGCAGCAGAAGACAAACATTGCTTAACACACCCTGCGAGAAGCTGCATGCCTCACCATACATATTTCTGTTGCCACCATGTAGCTCAGACGGTTGAACCATTCCACGTAAGCCTCCAGGTTGGAGGTCTTCTTCATGTCTTGGAACAAGGTCTACGGAATGCAAGAAAAATGTTACAGACTTGATTGATGAACAAGTATCCCCTCAAAAATTCACCACAAATACTATGCAAACAAGACTTATACAGTTACTGTAGTTAATGAAACCTGTACAGTCTAGAAAGGGAGAAAAAATAGTCACCCGCTCATCCCACTCTGCCACATCTTTTGACACGAAGGATTGCACAAACTCTTCTGGTCCAATATGGCTGATTCTCTCCTGTTAAGACCAAACATGGCAAATGATATGCATGGCAGCATCAGATATACTGGGCAAAGAATCAAAATGAATGACAGCAATATTGATGATAACAATGAGCGTACAAGCTATGTAAGTGGCCTGCGATCAATGTTTATCTTCTCACCTCAAAGTAATTACACATTGAAGTCCATAAGATACAGATAGTAGGTTTAAAAAACTCAGAAGGAATTTTGTACATCCATCTTTTCCATTGGTTCTACTTAGAATTGTGGAGTCCTTCAGCAGCTCCAAGACATATAACAGGCATTCATCATTGTTGTGTACATTTTGATGAACTCAGGAGGAAAGCATGACAATCCAACTCACCATCTCTATGTGTGTAAGCTGCTGAGCCATCACTACTGGGTCATTGCACACGTTAAGGATGTCCTTCTGTAACAAACATCAAACTCAGTATGGTTAATACCATTAACTTAACAATTCTTTAATAAATCAATTCTTGAAAATAAACATCAGCAAACTGTATCATACGAACAAGTAATAACTGTACTGTAACACATACTCTATCATGTTTTTAGTCAACTCAAAGCCTTTATAACTAACATCCAAAACCCTGAATAAGCAATCAAACTTTAGATCCATTAGATAACATCATTTATAGCACTTGTGATGAATACCATCTTTCATACAAAAGCAAGTGTAAGTGTAAGAATCTGAGGTTGTCCTACCTGTATTGCATGTGGGTTTGTTTTCAGCACTCTGAGCCTGTCCGTCAGACTGGCGTTGATTTTGGTCAGGACATGTTCGTACTTATCCAACACTGACAGCTAGGGAAACACAGGTGACAAGAAATTAAACAATGTTCCCTAAAATTGCAGAAAAGAATTAGATAAATTTGCAGCCCAAGTTCTACAAAGCAATGTAGCTGTCATCTAACAAACTGAGACATCTGTATCTGTATCTATATAGCCGGTATAACCGCCGTTCGGCGTAACACACCAGCTTCGCAGGCACGCGGCGCGGCAGCAGCTGGTTATATTACACAGAACGACCCGTCACACCTAACTTTTGCACATCTATCTGCAAGCGTTCTTTGAAGCTATTCAGAGAAGATGCCCCTACTGTGCTTGGACATCATTCTGATAATAGATTTAATAGATACCAACTGTGAAGTGAACCCTAAGCTAATGCTAATTTATTCCAAATTGTTGTCTCACCTTTCTAACAAGTGTCTGCATGATCTGCCCCACAGTTTTTCTCTGATTCTGAAACACAATGTAATCACATCACAAACATGAAATGGCCAAAGGTACAATTGTGTATTTTACTGCATTGTTCATTACAACTGCAAACAAATCAAACATAGTGAAAGAGCTAAAGAACTCTACTGTAGCTTTGTAAATCTGAAGTAAGTATTACAATAGTATTTGGTAATTCTATAGTGACAGAGATGGCATTTTCCTTGAGATACAATGTACATGTATGTCAACAACTGAGTCGCTAACCTCATTGATGATGGAGCATCTCTGAGTGATGTCCTTCAAATGTTTCAGCATTCTCTCGTCTCTAAAGTCGTAGGCAAAAACCTCCGTCCACTCACTGTTTAAGAGACAAATTGGTTAGATGATACATTGTATATTCACCAAATCGAATGCACAATGAAGCCAAATGCCTCTTCTGCATATCCTTTAATTTTTTCATGACACTGAAAACCCCACTCACCTAATGAGTTGCACAATGTGAGAGCCTAGTCTTCCTTCTGCTGCCTGCACAGTGAACAGGTACCAACATTTTCTTAAAACACTCTGCACAATAGATACTAGAAATATTTAGAGCTTAAAATTCGACAAAGCAAAAAAGTACCATAAAATCAAGAAATGATTTGTTTGTGTCAATTTCTTTGTGAAAAGAGTGATATTTTTGTGCTATTTAATGACAAAGAAATTCTTCATGTACACACCTTGTCTTGTCTGTCCTCTGTAAGCTTCATTTGAAGTCTACATTGCTGAAATTGGAAGAACATCATTAGCAAATTTCAGATCTGATACAGATAGAGTAGAGTTACTGTACATATTACTATGTCATATTACTGTTGAGTCATGTCCTAGAATCTTTATAGGTAGAAAAATACAAATTTGCAAATGCCTTGTCCCAAACACTAGGTATAATTGACCAACTTAAAGGCAATCTTTTAATCAGTAAGTATGCTTAAGAAACTTGCAGAAATAATCTTCTTAATACGAAGATCAAAGGCAGACATGATTCTGAAAGATTTGCCACAAGATTATACTAGTCCTTATGAAGATTAAAGAAACGGATCATCATTATCTGCTAGATTACTTCTTAATTCTTTATTATTAAATACTCAAGCCCTGAATGCAGGTCTCTTGAGAGAAACTGGAAGGCTAGAAGATTAATACTGAAGGATATAATACATGTCTTCACAGTGGATAGTCATTCTTCAATGCCTTATGTTTGTCTCCTATGAGACTGACAAAACGAACTTTTTTTTGTACCATTCCCTGGGAGTAAAGGAAAATGATAGGTTACTTATTTGTGTCTTTCTCAGTCACTATATTCATCTCATGTTTAATTAGATTTCCCCGATGACATTTTGTGGTGGATTCTTCAAGTTACAATTCTTCTGTGTGATGTACGTCTCCTTGGAGACGACAGAAACATCTCCTGGCAGCCTAAATTATTCATCAGCTGTCTCCTTTGAACATGGATCATATGTCATGTCCAATTCTCCATTCACTCAGTCCTCGGAGGAGAGGAAATCAATGTGGCAATGACTGAATAATTGATGATAATGCCATTTCGGAAGACAGGATAGTATCAGGATGCACTTTTATCTGACTAGAAGTGAGCAGAGGGAGATTTTCTAATCATGATTATAGATATCTAGCCATATATGTGTTGAAGAAAATCAATAGGAATAAAAAAAAGTTTTATATACCCAGGAGTCAATGCTGTCATGGATGACAGATATGTTTGAAATGTAATCTTTATAATACATACTTTTTCATATCATACATACTTTTCCATATCATACATACTTTTCCATATCATACATACTTTTCCATATCATACATACTTTTCCAGTTGAATGAATTTCAAAATGAGTTTCAAAATGTAGATTCAACTTAACTTTGGTTTCTGGCTCTTTTAACATAGCAAAATACCGCAGACCAAGTTGGAAACAGATTTATCTGCTCTACACACAATGTACAACAGTACTACTGATACAAAATGTACTGAAAGGTTTTACTGTCAACTACAGTACCTTGCAAACTTCCTCCAGGAGTTCATGTGGTTTAATGAAGAGCCGAGACGACAGCAGGAAAGCAAAGATGTACGTTCTCTGTGGAAACAAAAGTACAGAAATTAGCATTCAATTTTCTACTTAAACCTTTCCTCAGCTACATGTGTATAACTGTAGCCACACACCAAGGATTTACGGAAGCCAGCAATATTACCACACATCCTTCTAAAGCCTGGCAGCTGAATGCTTTTGCACCATTTCAACAGTCTTTTTGTCTCTTACATCTCTTCTTCAAACTTCCCTGTGAATTTTTACAAGTGCTGCAAGGCACATTCCATGCTGCCTTTATCTTTGTGCCAAGAAATTCTAAGCTCAGCACCATCTTACCCTGAGGTATACATTTTGAGATCTTGCCAAAAATTCAGAGATTCTCCCAGGAGAGGTAGTACTATACACAATGTTGTATCTAGATCTGAGTCTGGGATATCATATTTGTCATTATCATTAATCAAGATGTTAAAGCTAACAACTGTTGTACACAAAGTCATGTACTTGTATAGTCTGCGTGGTCCAAGAATGTGATATACAATTTTATAAGGATGGGGTCATCTCTTACCCACTGATATGTACAAGAATAAAATTTTATTGAATGTAATCTTAAGCCACGACTGTTTTCTATGAATTAACAGTTTTTTGTGTGCTAGATGTTGCCCCCCTTTAGGCCTTACCCATTATTTGTCGCCTTATTCAGATTTTGCTTAAGATCTGTATAGACTCTACAACATCAAAATATGTACATTTCCTGTCGGCAATGCTCAAAAATATTTTTGTCTTTTCAGCAGATAGACACCACACGATGGTAGTCTAAATTTGACAGAAGATCAAAATAAACTACATGTAATGCTAGTTCACCTTAATCGAGGGGTAACCTACATATATGACAAACTGCACCATTTTGAAAATATTGCAATTTGAAACCATTGACTTGATATCCCTAAATATCTCATATTCAAATACAACAAAAGCGAACATCCGTCATAAAAACTAGCCTTTACGTCAGAGATTACGTCAGAAAAATTACTATACATGACAACAACCTTCTTCACAATTACAATCAAGACCCACAATATCATGTATAATAAATGATCATCGAAGACAAGATTGCTAAAGTTATCTGATAAGGTCAATCCCAAGTTCAAGGTTTACATTCTAGATAAGTTTAAACTTCAATTATTCATGTGGAGTCTGATAGACATAAGCCATGTAGAGTATTTTCATCCCAAAATGGAACCTAAGAAGACAAAGAGGAGAAATAACATGGGTAGGCTCCTAGACTGAAACATTCCAACTGTAATATCATGAATTCCATTTGTGAAAATGTAGGAAGTACTTCAATTTTTACCATTTGAATGATATAAAGATGACTGTTTCATTCTAATCTCCTTTTTATACAAACCTTGACTCAAATTATTGTGTCGAGTTTTAGAAAACATTTCATAATTGCCATCAGGCATCCATATACCAACTGTTTTTGTTTGCTTGTTTGTTTTTTCTGTGGATTGCACAGAACACAAAATGCCCCTTTTCTGCCTCTAGCTGTACTCATTTCACCTCCAAGTAAGCCTCCCTTGGAGGTTTATAGGAGCAGTTTGCACAGTGATAGAGGAGATAAACAACAGACAGTGCCTGGATGACCCTTCGGAAAGATGGCAGTAAAACTAGATGGCCACAACCTGGTACTATAAAGATAATTGCTAGTTATATACCCCTAACTATCGATCCTGGCCCTGAGAAAAACAGCTTGTCTCTGCAAAAATGAATTGAGATGGGTTGTAACGATGAGAACAGAGGGAGTTGTGCCAAATCTATTACTCGTGGGTAATGAAGAAAGTTTCGTGGGGAATTGTATCCAATGAAGAAATAATACATTTATTATCATACTGATTTTACGAGGACTATTTCCCCATTATTGGAATCATGACGAATATCTGCCATGACTATGCCATAAATCTGCCTACGATAAGTCTTTCATTTCCATGTATATATATGAGAGTAAAATGTACACTGAATATTGATGAAGTTTCCAGTACACTAGAACAAATATCAAATGTTACAAAATGGCCTAAAAAGAGCAAGTTTTATGATTATGTCATACTTATAAAATGTATGTGGAAGTTATTTTTTCCTTTTTTATCCAACTTTCTTAGTCTCTGGTTTTAAAATAGGCCTCTTTAATACATGATCACTTTTTTTTCTATCAAGGGGAGGAGAGACAAGGTGCTAACCATGTGCCTCTGTTACCCTGGGGAGCAGATTCTCTGACAAGCATTAAATTTGGCTTGACCATGCAGCGATGCTACTACATGTACATCTAGGTCACATCTGGCCACTGGCTTCAACTGTGACCCATTTCACGGTAATTTCCATCCTCAAGAAGCCTTAGAATCTACCCAATTTGAATAACTCTCAAATGCCAGATCCACACCAAGACAGAACCGCCCCCTCATGCACACACATACACCAAGAATGCAGTTTTGGAGGCATTGTTTTTCCCAAAAATTCCCTGATATTGATGGACATTACATATCATGACAATGGCCTGAAAAAGTAGTCATGTCATCAAAAGGCATACAAAAGAAGGCTGCACCTTAATCTGTTCCTTACCTCTGGGTAGTAGTCAGGTGTGGGGACCAGGTGTTGTGTGAGTGCCTCCAGTGAGCCAGATACCAGGTTACCATCCTGGTAGATCAGGGCCTACACAAGGAGACAAGTCACACTGGCATGTTAGATCTCTACTACAGGACAAAAAAAATGGATGGAATGAATGAATGAATGAATGAATGAATCAATCAATCAATCAGTCATATTTTCCCTCAGGAAATTTCGTCCCACAAATGGTATTTTGACCATGATAATGACATTGCATTTAGATTCTTGGCTCATACCCAGGGCTGGTGGCACATACATGTACATGTACAAAATACTACTTGCTTCTGAGAATCTACCTGAGGTATGGCATACATGTACACGTAGCCGAAGAAACATGTATTAAACAAGCACAGTCTGTGTTGGAAACACTTCTAATAGAAGTTTGAGAGCATGACTTGGGTAAAACAAAATAAGCCTACAACATGGCTTTCATATTTTGGAACAATTGGCAAGACCACATTTTTGCTATGTAAGCACTCCATATAAGTCCATCTTAAAAGGAAAGTGAAAAACAGGAAATGCATGCACAATTATGTCATGTCCATTGTCATCCTGTTTTTGCAGACTTGTGGCCAACATCTGACACTGCACTTTTTTTTAATGCTGCCTCATTATATACAGGTATTACACTGTAGCACAGAGGTTTCGAAACATCAACACAAAGACATTTTTTCTTTTGAGTATTTGAACACAATCTCACAGTAACTTTCCTTTATCTGAAGAAAAGTTGATTACACAAAATACCAATGCTTCAATAACCCTAACTAGCTTCAGAGCTAAATCTGTAAATACTGTAGTTTTGTCAGGTTTAGTACGTCAATTGAACATAATCTTCTTTGGTACACAAGCCTTTTATTTGTCTAATGACGTTGACTATACACTGATGAAGGTAACAGATTGTTTTTGAAACATCTGCAGAGGAATAAAAAAGGGTTTTGTACCACAGAAGACTATATACATTTATATGTTCAAATCATAAAACTTTGATCTCCTGTATGGATGTATCAAATAATATATAATAATAAATAATATAGAATAATCAAAGTATCACGTTAGTGTAAGTAAAAGTCCCAATGACGTACATATAATTAACTGACATGACATACCTCTGAGGCGTCCAGTTCGTTTTCTCCAGTCTCCGTGGATACCCCGCCATTGCTCTCCCCGGCTGACAGCCGTATGACCGTCGTCAGGTCACGGGCAGAAGTCTGCGGCATGCTTAACTGTAAAGCAAAGAAAGACAATAACTATCAAAATCATTTCTGAATCAACATCATTAGTAATAGACCTTTATAGATTCAAAACTTTAGAATCGATAACATAGGCACGAATGGAAAAGAAAATCAAAATGAAACTTGAGAAATTGGCAAGAAAAAATCTACCAACATCAATTTTTTGCATCAGTTACAAGAAATACACTTGACATGTTCAACACCCCTAGCAGTTTAAGACAGCAAATGGACATACAAATTATGAAAGTACATCCACTGACAACCTGATGGCCATTGTCTAAGAATTGTATGCAGCAGTCCGAGTTCTACTGAAGACCCCCAAAATAGCCCATCTCTCAACATAGCCTTCATGGGACAGTCCCTAACCATGCACCTGTAAAGAGGTCTCCTATGACACACACTCTCAGCTGCACACAAACCAGTAGGTCATAAAGACTTGTGGTGAAGCGCGGCTTACAACGCTGCAACAACATGGACACTACTTCCTGACTACACAATGCCAGTGTTTGAACAGACTCAAAAACAGGATCCGAGTTTCCGCATGAACATAGAAAAGTAGTGTCCGTGGAAAGGTACATGTAAACTTCTTCTGTTTCAGGTTTCCGACAACATTGTTGTTTGTCAAACCATAAATAAAGTTTAAAGTGGTAGGGAAGCATTTCGTGGTTTTGGGAAAATCTTAAAAGTAAGTACTGTACGTTGAGGAAATCTTTACTGATCCAAACAAACAGAAGAACGGGAATATCAAAAGGCTACTTCCTTTCCCCTTACATGTGTATGTCCAACAAAACTTCAACACAAACATCCCGTCACAATAAATTCCTGATGAAAAAACAGTCTACAGCTTAACAAGTGGTTCTGTGCTGTAGCTACATGACTTTGTACAACACAAAGTACTACTTATATATTGAGTGCCAGAAATTTTAAGGTACAATGTAGTTACAGTCAATTTTGAAGCATTTCCTCTTGCGGTTTCGTCAATTCACAAATTGGAAGTAATGTAAATAACTAATATTAGTACAGATCATAGTGCTCTAAATCTCTTAACATCCTAGTAGAATGAAAACTGGCCTTTCAAAACAAAACCACACACGCACTAGTTTACAAAACTACAGAGATTAAGAACAGTCATGAACCTACCTTAGTCTGTTCTCTTTTGACTGCAAAATGCCAATAGCCTTTTTGTCCAAGATAATTGGGAACTGATTGTTTACAGCAACTCAGAGTATTTATAGGTAGATTGCAGAAACTAGTTCAAGCCTGACGTAGTGAGACTTACTAAAGCACTAAGGAATGTGTGGAACATCCAGAAGCCTCCACGTGATAGGCACTGGATCTACCGACCTGGTACCAGCTACATGCAGTAACCACATGAACATACCACAACTGTGGGGAACGTTCTTTACTCTGTACCTTGTGAGGGAAGGGGTTGGGATGCTACTGAAATGATATTTTAAACAGGTCAAAAATTATCCATCAATATCATTAAGTACTACTTTTAGTACCTCTACCAGGAATCATAGAAAGACAGTTAAGCCCTAACTTAAAAACCATCATCTTTTTATAATCACAAGTACTGCAGACCATCTGATGTAAAAAGCTTTTAAATTAGATGCTGCAACAAGCATGTGTGCAACGTTGCAGAAAGATTTGATTTTCAATTTGCCAGTAACAGCTAGCACATTATGCTGAATGTGACACCCCTAGATAAGTCCATCTGGATGGTCCCTAGCTGGAGCATCACTCCTCCAGAGTTCTATTATTATATAAGGCCTGACAGGCCAAAACTGGATCCTTTCCAGTTCAGAGTGTTTGAAAACAGGAAGCTGGCCAGTGCGTCAGCACCAGCCACTCATAACATCAGGACAACAGGACCTTGGATGCCGGCCATAGATTAGAATGTAACCCTTTCACTCAGTGATTAGCTGCTCCAGGACCAACGATGGTCCTGTGGTAGATTGAAAACTCATTGGACAAACTGGTATATGATGGGAGGCAAAGAATATACCCAGATGTGCTTGGCTCCTTAGTTAATACAATAAAAAGAAACAATATCCCGCATTACTAAGTTATTACTTCAAATGTGCTCTGTGAAGCCTTAGTCGAAGAAAAGAGAATTTTGTGTCCTCAACAGTTTACTGACAGTTAAAAACATCTTTACCGTTAAAATCGTTTTTCCCATTATCAACCAACTGTGCAATATTAGAATTCACTAATGAATGAATCCAGAATTTTTTATCTGATGAGATACAGTTTAAAAAGGAAAACAGACCAAAGAGCTACGATCAGTTTGCAGATGCATTACCTGCACATCAGCTCAAGCGGGAAAAACTGAAGGTCACTGATTGACATATCCACAAGTCCCTCTAAATTGTAGCACACAGTATTATGAAGTTTTGTTGTGCACAAGTCTTTACAAAGACCTATTTGTCCTGTAAAAGGCTAATGGAGGTAACCCTATGTTATGACGAAATGGACTTACCCGAATTACAGCTATACGGTGTCGTAATTGCTGTTTTCTCCAAGACATGATTATCAGAACGTGTTGACAGCCGACCTGGGGTGGAGGGTTCTGTGGGACTGGAGGTCACCAGACAATGGGGGCTTTATGACATCATGGTTTGTCTTCTCACCTGAACGAGCCACCCACTCAGGCGAACGTAAGTCAGCGGAAAGGGCACGTTAGTCGACATGACCGACAGAGACCCAGGTGTTTACACATGCACACTGCGGCGGATGGGGGGCAGACAATGTGGTTTAAGGAAACTGCCTCATTTGTTAGAAGATAAATTATATTCTTTCAACAGTCTAAAATATTTTGTACCCACTCTTCATAGACCTTGTTTTGTTGATGAAGACAAGACATAACATACAAAATAAATTAGGCATCTATTCCTGAATAATCATCCAGTTGCTTGTTGTACTTCACATAACTTAAAAGACCTTCAAAACTTACTGTCTTAAAAAAAGGGCATTTTCTTCTTTCTTTAAGGATCATAAAGCCTTGCTGATGCATCTCTCAAGTCCAGAAATGTAATGATGATCCACCTGAAATTTTACTCATGCAAGTAAACCAATCCTAATACAAACTTCAGTAAGTAATATAAGAGAACAACATTGTTATGACTACTCTCAGTTACACAGTTAATGGGTTTGTATGGATGTGACTGGGAGTCTGTTCAATGAAATACTTTGTTTGAATAAGCCACAAGTGGAAACATCCATGTGTAAATAATGATATCACAACAACAAAAGAACTGAGAAAACAGGTAACAATATGAAACCCACACTTCCCACTTCGACCGAAACAAAAAGTTTGAAGAATAACGTGACAGTTTCTTGTTATTTTCCCTTTTCTGCCACGATATACTAACATCTCCTATTGTGGGTACAAACAACTTGAGATTGCTCCCATGAAGTTTCAAGTATGAGGTGAGACAAGGGAGCTACGGCTGAATGGAGGTTGGGAGGTTGGAGCTCATGTTACCTGTAGTTTAGACAGGTGAGATCAGTTGCTTAGGTGCTTGGTATTTCTGAAGGACAACTTTAGAAGTAGGGCAATGGAAAGGTCACACTGACCTGTATGAATAAGATTTGGTCTAGTCGCAATGGCTGTTTTTCAAGAAAGATATTAAACAGAATGAAGAATAAAAACACAATCTAATACCCTATCAGAGAAGCTTATCATTGATGACCTTTAAATCATTGTTCCTTTCTTTCCTCTTGGTACGTCTAATGCAAATGAATTGTCAAACTTGTTTGTCACCTTTGATCTAGCCAGAAGCCTGAGTTAATAAAAGAATTCAAAATCAAATTTTCCAGAATTCTTCCTAGCATACAACAAACATTCAGTATTAATTTATTAACTTACAGATAGCTCCTTAGTTTGTATTCGTATTTCGAGTGTCCCATTTTTCTGGCCAATCACCTCAAGTACCCTGACAGTTGTTTGTTGTTGTTTTCATGACAGACTCAGAAAATGAATGTCTTGGGAACAAGTTGATTAAAGTCCCAAATTACATATTCCATCAAGTAAACCTCTAAAATGTCAGTACAGAAGCCTTCCTCCAACACTTCTCTTCCTGGCAGACAAAAGGTAAGTCTGACAGGTACATATTTAGTGGTAACAACCTATAATTCACTTTACCATAAATGTGTTCAATTTTCCCAGCCTGAGGGATATATCTTCACACCGTCCAGTCAGAGAAAATGTCACCCTGACATGTATGTTATTAAAGCCTGGTAATAACAGGTTTTAACTCCAGCAGGAAAAAAGCACAATTCACACGCACGACCACAATTTCTTGAAAGGTCGACTGTTAACTAAGGCCACACCAATTTAATTTCTTGGTTCACGGATTCGCTCGCTCCTATTTTTTGGAAAAAAAAATAAAAATAAAAATTACCACTCAGCAAATTTTCACCATTAATGAAGCCATTCACCAACTTTCTGGTGTAGCAAATTGGCCTTTATATTATAAGCTCCTTAAAGTGTGGGTACAGGTGCTGTTACTGTACAATAATAGTGTTTTTGTACTTTTTTCAAGCTGAAAACTTTTTTTCTTTATGTTTTGGATTAGTTGTTACCTTTACCCCAACAATTTTACAATTCTTATTTTTATTTTTATTTTGCCCTCTCGCTCCATATTTTTATCTTGCCGGGCTTGCGCCCGGCAAGATAATGTGGCGGATATTTTCCATGGTTCAATGGTTCAATCAATGGTTCAATGTTAACCCAGCCCTTCCAAAGGCCCTTCAAAAGGCCCTTTTCTCTTTGCCCAATTTTATGGCTTAGTTAGACAAGGGTTACATTGCAGTCCAGTATCAAAACTGTATTTTAGACGTATGTGGTCCAGCGTAAATAAATCTACGCTTTAACCCATGTTTATCATAAAGATATATCAAAAATTGCATCAGAAGGAATTTATTTTGTAATAAAGAATAATGCATACTCTTTGTGGGTCAAAATTGTGGGTCAAAAAGTTTTACAATACCGGTTTATTGTGCCAATAATTCATCTGACATAGATTATGTTAATGAGGTAAATTTCCAATATCTCCCTACACTGGGGGATTATTTTAGAGGGTAAAACTTATTGATTAGTTTAGAGGGTAAAACTTCACTGGAATGGATTCATCATTCTTTAATTGTAAAAATAAAACAACGTTTATTTTTGCATTTTGCGACTTGCAGTCTATGCCATACATTTCTATACCTTTTAAAACGAGGTTCTTCAGAACATGTAATGGTTAGCTCAGTGGTAAAGTTTATGCATTGTAATCCAATGCTCCGGGTTCGATTCCCGGAACGGGAATTTTTCAACTTTCTTTTTTTTTAATTTTTTTTTTACACCATTAAAGTACTAGTAAACAATACTTTTGTCTTTTGACCAGAACATTTGGGAATTTCTGTTGTAGTTCTGCATTTTTCCGCTGTTGGGATATTTGAATGAACGAACAGACATGTACATGTAGGGTATATGTCGTTCTAACTTTCATTAAAATGCCCATACAACATCTATATCACATAATTGCACGAGAAGAAACTGATTTTCTCGAAAATAATTGCATCCTGTATGACAAAAAATTTCACTAAACATGTTCATTCTTATATTCCTGGACAAACCTCATTTGCATATTGGTGAATCTCTCCATGCGACCATATCAGATTTAGTTACTCTATTTCTATTTACATGACATTCTAATAACTAGAAAAACGTTCACACATGCAAACCTTAGCAAAATGTCAGCTTTTTTAAAGCACTTGTTCTGGTTGTTTCTGATTATTTTGATGTGATCCTCATGTTTACTGATGAACACTGGTGAAGCGCCGAGGTACCTTTTCCTGACGAAATCCCTACTACCCGGCAAGATACAGCTTTTTTTAAAGCACTTGTTTATGAAAAAATCCGTGAACCAAGAAATGAAATTGGTGTGGCCTAATATAGGAAGGTTGAGAGATGGCATTCAGTTACTAGTGTGTTTTTTTCAAGAAGTTTCAACTCCTTCGTCTGTTTTGCATGGTCAAACATATCGCAGCATACACAAAAAGTGACTTTAAAGCCTAGTTACCCTAGACACATATCTAAGTGTGACAGACTTGAGCGAATGTGAATATGTACATATTCACCAGGAGACATACTCAAAGGTAAACTGTGATTAAATTTCTCAAATTGACAGATATGAGCAATATAACTGTAATGATAAATCCCATTATGGATGCTTACCCTCATTTACCAGATACAAATCTCATCCTAAACCTCCAAAATTACATTGCCAGTAGACAGCAATATATGATTAGAAATAAATGTCCCAACAGTATTCTTGATTATCTATCCGTAATGTCATTCATTGTCCTTGAGACTCCAATGTTTTCTGTATTCATTCTGAAATGATAAAGTGTTGTCAAAATTTGTGACATGTTATCTCATACATAGCAGACTAAGTCATTATGTGGCAACCTTTAATATATACAATCATTACTGCAATTTACATACAGATGATTTCAAAACTCTTTTCTGGGCTTATCTTAGGATTGCAATGTAATTTAAGTCTTATGCATACATAAATAAATCTATATACTGTAGCAGTCTTATTGATCAGAGTTAAACCCCACTGTCTAGCCATTGCTATTAACTGATGATGCAAACATCTAATTGGAAATATGCAATGAATACAAAAGATCCAAAGTCGAAAAGATTCCATTCCAAAATTGACTTTTGCATGATTTTATGCTCATTACTACATGTACTGTCTTCAATGAAGGTACTGATAGATGCTTGGTAAGTACAAAGTTTCAAACTCTCTAAGAAGTAACTTGAGTTGAAATTTTTCTACTTCCTCATTAAACGTTTGGCGATTTCTGGTTTGCCTTGATCATCTATCTATTATAGTGAATCTTGGTTGAGCAGCATTGTTCAAAGCATCAAATGAAATGCTCTAGCTCTAAAAGAATGGATCTGACCGACTTTCAGACAATTACTAGCAACAGGATTGCCAGCCTCCGTCTGTTCTCATTCTCATGTCATCAATAAACCCATATCACCCTCATCTAACATTCTCTTTGAAAGCAGAGAATCTCGTTTACCCATTGATCGAGAACTGCTCTAACTCAGTGCAATACCCATTGGCATTTTTATAGTCGTCTTGCTACATGAAAAAACAACAGTACGTGTAGTCGAAAAAACAGTGCACCGCATTCAACCAACCTGTTTTTTTTTTCTGTTTTTTTCACTTAATCATGATTGAAGTGCATGGCCAAAGAGAAAGTCCTTCTACATTTACCAGACATGAGTGCAATGTAGTATAAGCGTGTCAGTTTATTTCAAAACTTTGCACGATTTGCGTCCCCTTGTCATCACAAATGGACTGGTCCACCATCCTTATCTTTCTAACCCAGACCTTCCTTTTCATCCTCGTAACTATAACTTATCCTATATTTTACGGCCCAGTCAAGTCCTTAAGAAAGGAAGGTTCCTAAAATGACTGTTCATGTGCAAACTGTATCTGCCTGAAATCTTAAGTTTCCATCTTAATGTGAATTACAGCGGATGTTTTACTGGCTCTACCTTTTCTTATGACATTAAGCATGGCAGAAAGAACACTGGGATTGCAACCTAATTAATATTACACACTCAGTATCTGTAACCAAATTGAAACAGCATGCCATAGCTAAAGCGATTTTGCAAACATAATGCCTGAAGTATGGCAAAGGAATAAGATTAATGGTCATGAACATCAAACTAAGGACTGAAGGATTTGAAATATTTCCGCATCTTGGAAGGAACTACAAAGAAGAACATTCCTGCCAAAGGGCATAACGAGTAAAAAGATGTGAAATGACTTGATCAGAGGCGTTGACCACAAAGAACATGCATGTCTCCTGGAGGTCTGGTAATGTTCCTTCCACAGATCAAGGTCACGGCTCCCTGCTTCAGATTGACCTTTAGCGTAACTTTCCGGCCACCATGGGCCATCTGCAGAACCTTATCGCTGCAGACCAGGGCTCTACATTCTGTAAGTCAGTCAGATTTATAGCAGCTACATTACAGAATAAAGTACCAGAGAGTAAGCATCATACTAGGGAGTTCTTCCATGCATGGAAAATAATCATGATTACAAGATATTTGTAACATCAACTCTCTCAATTCTACCAGCTGCCATAATGCCACTATATTATGAGAAAAAATATAATAAGGATTTAAAGTTATTTAAAGAGATGTACCAATGTAACATCAGTAATCCTGAGGTACATACACTTCAGATATTTATGTATTAAAGAAGGTTGTATACCAACATTTTTCTGATGCAACAGTATTATGGCACCCAGTGGAATTATGAGAGTTGATGTTACAGTGATCCATAGAATTGCCATCAACCATTTACATGTTTCATGTATCTGCAACTGTAATTGTCAGTATGGGGTTATTCAAGGGTTAATGTCATTCCATTTCAATGTCACCCCATGTACAAAGCAAAAGTTAAAATACATTTTGTAATGATAAAAATTCAGTTTTGAAATCATGAGAGTTTCGAATTCTCAGATGAAATTCCAACCACATGCTTATTCTTCCTCTCCACTATTAAGCTTTGTATATTACTAACTTAAAGGATAAATGTATGTTGCATGACTTTTAGGAATTTCATTTTCTTCCCTAAGGCCTATTTTTTGGAAAGGCTGGAAGTTACTGTAAGTGATTTAGTCCTGGAATCGCCTTACATTTTAAGTAAGATCAATTACGATATGACTGTTGTAGGATCAATACTGAGATCAATGCTGAGATATCGACCTGAAAGGGGGGGATGGGGGGGGGGGGACATGCTTCCACCAAAGCTGCTTCCATCTTGCCCTGCCATTTGATACACTACCCTACAATGGGATCTGCTGTGCTGCAGGAAACAAATGGGTCAGCATCATGGTAGAAGTGCAGAAGTCACGGCCAAACAACCTTTCGGGCAGGATATCAAGATATTGCTAAGCACAAAACCTGCAAGGAAATTGAATTTCAAAGCAAGTGCTATGCATCATCCTGGGTTTGTGGGAACAGAGTGCTGTGACTTCTACCAAATAGTGCCGTGGGGATTTTTAAATCGATAACGTACAAATTATTCTGTGGCAATAGTACATATTTATTGATAAAACCATCCATGAAATGTTTTGGGGACTTTGGCAATAGCAATGAGGCATAAATCTGTAAAGTTGGTGCTCATCTGTTGGTTATGAGTGTGCAATTTCAGAAGTAATGCCAGGAAAAGAGTTGTAAATAAAACAGAAACAAAATGCATTTCAGAGTATACAGAAGTTTGTGCCATATGAATTTTGCATGGTCTCCTTACTCTTTTATCTCATAGCAGTGTTGTAGGACAGATTATATTTTGTATGCATTGAATTAAAAATGTTACAATTATCAGTGTGGTAAAAATCAAAGTGTATATATGAATAATAAACGAGGAATCAGGAAGTCTACATGGGATACCTATGCCCTCAGTTTTTTGGTTGTTGTTAACTTCAACAAATTGAATATTGACACTATTTTCCTTTCAGTTTCATAGATGAAATTTTACTGTTTCAGGAAATTATCTGCATGGAGGTGAACACAGAAACAAAAGTCTTAATCATCATGCAAAGAATTCACTGCCACTACATGTATTTGATGGACATGTTGCTTTTCTCAATGCAGAAATAATTTGAAACCAAGATTGAAATATTTTCTGAAATTGGCACGCACTACCTGCATACCCTCACCGTTTGACGCAGAGCTGTCGCACATGTAGCACTTTGAAAAATGACAAACTAGCACGGAATCATGCTACAACTGATATTGCTTCAAAACAGTTGGGATTATAAAAATCAAAACATGCCAAGTCAGTCAATATTGTTTTATTATGACTAGGTTTCATTGTCACATTTGGACCCATTTTGTGGGAGTTTTCTTTTAACATGTTTCTCCTTGAGGCACCCCATCACTTGAAGGACAAATGGTTAAAAAACAAGTTCAAGGAATGACAAACTACCCGCAGACCCTCCTACTTATCTCGGAGCTGTCGCAGGTAGCGTGTGAAGGGATGATGGACAAGCTCAAGTTCCACCTGTGACATAAATACAAAGGATGGGAGATTGGAGACCCATTAGGTGCTAGGGGGATTAAAAATTAATGACACAGCCTTAAGCAGATGGCTATAGAGTGCTGGGCCATTTCAAGTTTGTTTCCTATGCTTCATTCTTTCATGCGTTTGGAAATTCCAGTGAAGATATCTGCTTTTTCAGACTAAAGAAATACCTAAAATGAACTGTGATCAGAGCTATGGTAGCCTTCTAGGAATTTGTAATCTAAGGCTGTTGGGACTAGCCAACCCTATATAGAGATACAAACAAACATATCTGAAACTAGACAGGTAACATTTGCAAGCAAATACAGAATGTTTAATTACCTTCACATGGTCTAGCCTAACATTTCGACTTGGAAGTTGGGGAGAGAGCCATGGAAAAAATTGGTTTCCTTCAACGATATTTATTCAAATGTTTAAAAAAGCTTTGAACTCCATTAGTCTTGTCACTTCTGCCGGCGCGGCGGCTTGTTCGATAGCTGCGGCGGTCGTTGACCTCATTTCGAACAAGGTTCCAGAGGTGTTCTAAAGTTCGATTTTGTGTTAAAATTGCTAGTTTTTTCACCCATTTTTGCCCCATAAAATCATTATTTTGAGTCTATATGGGTCCGAATGACCAAAGTGCAGTGCCTTATGTACAGACCTACCAGTTGACTGTAGCTTTCAAGTTAATCCAAGCTCTACTTTCGGAGATATTCATGTTTTGAGGTGCGCGGAGAAAAAGAATCTCGGAGCAAAAACAATATGTGTACCTTCTGTGAAGGTAAACATAATAAATAAGACCCAACAGTGCACCCCTTCCCTTTAGTGGAATTCCCCTCCTGTAGTGGAATTTTCACAGGTGTCTGCATGAAGGATGAGTGTCACAGTGAAAAGTTTCTTCCCAGCTGTGCATTTGACATCATTCCCAGGGGATGGGAGCATGGATGACAACTGCCAGTCTTTGAAGGGTAAACACTGTCATGTTGTTTTCAAAAAGTCTACTGATAACCAATAGGAACAAAGCCACCTGTCATTACCAAGGGAAAGTTTGAAAGATCCCTGTGCAGGGCTGGGATGGAACTGAACCATGAAATTACCTGACAACTGCAATGTTTGGATAGAGGACCACATTATTAGCTAGGCCTCAGACAGTTGGGTCTTCAAAAGGATCTGATATATATAAAAAAGAAGGGTCTGTCAGAACTTAAAGATTCAATTTCATACAGATCTAATTTTTGGTTGCTTAGGTAGATGAGTAATAAAGGACTGATATTTCAATCTTCTCAAAATCTCTCTATATTGAAGCAGGGCAGTAGAAAGCAAAATATTTTCATCAGCACAATCATACATGTACAAACCAATGATAAAATTTCAAATACCACAATATGAAAAGTGATTTTTACACAATACCAAGATTATAAAGAACAGAAGCTTTAACTTAAGTTTAAGATAGTTTTTCACTTCATAATTGAACAAATGGACAAATGGCACCTGTCATTACCAAGGGAAAGTTTGAAAGATCCCTGTGCAGGGCTGGGATGGAACTGAACCATGAAATTACCTGACAACTGCAATGTTTGGATAGAGGACCACATTATTAGCTAGGCCTCAGACAGTTGGGTCTTCAAAAGGATCTGATATATATAAAAAAGAAGGGTCTGTCAGAACTTAAAGATTCAATTTCATACAGATCTAATTTTTGGTTGCTTAGGTAGATGAGTAATAAAGGACTGATATTTCAATCTTCTCAAAATCTCTCTATATTGAAGCAGGGCAGTAGAAAGCAAAATATTTTCATCAGCACAATCATACATGTACAAACCAATGATAAAATTTCAAATACCACAATATGAAAAGTGATTTTTACACAATACCAAGATTATAAAGAACAGAAGCTTTAACTTAAGTTTAAGATAGTTTTTCACTTCATAATTTGAACAAATGGACAAATGGATTTTAAAAGTTTCCACTTAGGAAATATTCGACATTCAAGCTGCTGCAAGAACCACAATATGACAAGATGTATGGCTCAATCTACCAGAGCATTAGGAATACGACTTTGGTCTTTCTGGCAGATATTGAGTCAGTCCGTTAGGGACTTGGGCATTAACTCCTAAGTCCAATATCTGAAAGCCCAGATGTAATTTCAGATGGCTAACCTGTCTAGCCTAACCTAACTGCCAATACAAGAAGACCACCTGTGAGAAATGTATCAAGCGTCTTGCAAAGGGTAAATCATAAATATGGCAGACTTTCAGTTACTGTATTTCTTTCTCTTCAAGAAAATGGGCACCTCTATTGCTTTGAATGAAGGGGGTTGGTAAGTATTGCAGACAAGTTTATTGTAACTTAGGTTGTACATCATTATGTACAAATGTGTAGCAATACTATACTAATAGAGCTGCTCTTTTGATCATCAGCAAACCCAGTCAGAACAATCTGCATAGACAGTTACATGCCGCAGATTCAAGGAACATTTTTTAAGAATATCCAATTGCTGCTTCTGTACTTGTGATCGTAATTCTGTTGGAATAGCCAATACATTTGGCAAGAAATTCAACTCATTTTCTTCTCTACAAGTCATGAATCCCGGTCATGAGTTTATTCATTCTGACTATATACAGTTAGCAGAGGGATGATAAACTTCATGTATACTGAACACGTATCACACAAGCACATAGCTACAAATCACCACACAAATTCAATTTCCACCCAAATAGTAAAAGAGGAAATGCCAAACTTGTCACAGAATATGCCCAGCTCAAGGCCACTAAGACAAATGGCAATGCAAGTGAGACCTTAATTCAATTTTTCCTCCACATCCGTGCAGGTATTTTAAGTGGTGCATGCACAGCAATAATCTGACATCCCAGAGGTTTACTGATATCATTTTCAGCATAGGGGGCAGAAATGTACACAGTTTATCTTCCGGAATGTTGGCAACATTGCCATAGAGGCCAAGTCACCTGCAAGCTCTGCAATATGGAAATGGGCAAAACAAGTTTCTTTCATTGGTAGATTTGTTTTTTCTTTTATTTATTACCAGGTTGCATTTCATTCCTTAAAATCCCTTTCATGTTCAAATGTGCAAAGCAGACTTTTCCCTTTTCCTGCCCTCAGATGATTTATTCTGACTTTTACTGATGAAATGTTCCTTTGAAGTATTTTCATTCCAACGTTTTGGCACCTAGCACATTAATTTTTTATGCTGTTTTGTTCCAAAGTGTCAAAGTGTTAATCAATTACAGTTTATAGTGATTGTTCATCCCTCTTCCTCGCACATTTCCACTTTGTCATTACGTACATATACTGAGCATTTGATATCAAAAATGATATGTTATAATTTCATACTCATAGCAAGCCGGGTTCCTTTCTGTTTCATATCACAAATATTCCCTCTGCATAGCAGAAAGTCACATTCAGCACATATTTTCCAACACGGTCTGCGAGGGTGATGTTTTTTTTGTGTGTTTTTTTTCAACACAGAACATCATTGATAGTACATGACGGATAAAAGGTAGATTGCTAAATTGTATTTGAAAAGTATGATAAGGCTTTCGTTTACTTGTAATTACCCACTTTTAACAATGTTGCAGCATTGGGTATGGGGACTAATTGTAGAAAACACAATTACTACCACCTCAAGATACATCATTTTGTCTGAACTGTTTTCACTAGTGATACTTTATCCATGTCAAAACATGACTTTCAACAGACATTTTAGTTTTTTTTTTATAAGTAGGAACCTCTATGACAGACTACAACCTTAAGCTGCTTCTTTAGCAAGGATGACATATATTCAACAGAAAACTACTTTTTGAGTTTAAATTTACTTTAGATCCACAATTAGTCTCTTTCAATTGTCATCATCCACAATTGTTACAGAAAGAGAAAGCAAGGTAAAAATGTTCTGTTCTATGAATTTGCCATTAAACAGCATTTTTCTTTACTTCAAATACAAATGATAACTTGAGGAGAGAAATTGATTGTGCCAGTCCTTTCAGCATGAATAATGCAGATACCATATTTTACACTCGATTTGCCACGGGAGCACACCAGCCCTCAGAGACGTTATAACTAGAATACTGATGTTTCGCCCGGGGAAATTTGATTGTGGTAACATCACAACTGGCCCAGCAAATAAATAGTACCATGGAAGCAGAACTACTGCGGTTTTACGAACGTTTTTCTTGGCAGGAGACCAGCACTTTGGGATTGTAATGCATTTTACGAAGGTAATGCTATCATTACAGTGTGCTCTGTGGTTGTGAAAGGGTCCCAGGTGTTGTTAATATTGCATAGAAACTCCAGGTGGTATCATTGTCCTCTCCACATGCCATCCCTAACCCAGGTGTGCACAATACTCAAAATTATATCAAACGGCCAATAAGAGCACACCTGCAGTATGAAGATGACCTTGGAGGTAACCCCAACCAGAGGCAATCTTGTTTTGAGTGACAGATGCCAGGTGGCCTATTGTGGGTTTGGAACCATGTAGTAGTGGTCAGTCACAAAGATTTGCTTCTGCTCTTTGTGGTGGGTATACAACTAGGGTTCAGTAACACCAATTACTGTAGG
>NC_049981.1:27527297-27546483 GCF_000003815.2 Branchiostoma floridae
AGAAATCTATCCTAGGAAAAGTGTTACTATCCAATCTACTCAAATTTGTCCAATTATCAAAACTTCACTTGTCCTAATTCATTTCCTGCAAAACATTTTCTGTAGACTTTAAGGTTGAGAAATGTTTGATACAATGTAGAGTCGATTCCGAGTCACCGAGAGGGTTTTGAAATAATATTTGTAATAAGTTTGAACTATTCTAAGCAAAAGAATATTTCAGTCACTGAAGTTCTAAATTGTTCAAACAATTGAAAATGAAAGTTTGAACATGTTTGAACCTATCTATATATGTTGGAAACATTGGTAAATTAATGGTGCAAATATCTCTTTATTTAGAACAAGTTAGAAACATCTATGTGTTTTTGTTATTGTTGGAACATGTGATCATATGTTCCAACAATTTGCGTCATTTTTTTCTCCATAAAAACTTTTATTACCCCAATAAACAAAGCTGCTAAGATGGGCCTTTTGTTTGGGTCTTCTATCTTTAGATTTTCTTTAGTAGACACTAGTGGCTCTTTTGTGAAAAGCTGTCAGACAGACACAATTTCCTGTACTTGGCAGGGATGTGTGAATTGCCCTCTTCCCAGCCCACTGACCCAGTTTCATCATTTTGTTTCACTGTTCGAACATATGATCACATGTGATCACAAATGATGAATCTATGTTGGAACAGTTTAGAAACTAACAGAAATAATGGATTTGATGTTAGAAATGTTTCTAACATGTATGAACACTATAGAAAATATTTAGGACATCACACAGATGTTGTAAATAGTTCTAAACAGTTACTTATCACATTTAGAATGTTATAAAGATTTTCAAAATGTTGGAACAAAAGGCAAGAAAGACCCTCTTGGTAATGTGGAATCGACTCTACAAATAATGAAATACAAATGTATTTCCCTTTCATATCTTTGTTGTTTTGACATTTAACATGTCAACGCTGTTTTTTTTTTTAGCCTGAAGGGGATTCCCTTCTCTATTGACGTCAAAGAAATATCTGTGTCCGGATCATAATACACAGTTGCCGTCATCTCCCCTAGCAGGTGATGCTGTAATGTACACAACGAAACCACATATTGGCTAGAGTTTGTTTGTTTGTTTGTTTATTTTCAAACCCCTGGGTGGCCTATTCAGTTTAGACCAATTGATTTTCAATAGGGCCCAGTATTTACATACAAGGAAATAAAAGCATATTACAAAGGAGATAAATAAACATACACATCGGAACATACAAGTACAAATGAAACGGCAGACAAATCAAAATCATAATCCATAAGTCCAATCCAGGTCAACAGACAATTAAATACAAACAATGAAACATGTTAAAGATTAAAGAACATGGCCAACAAGAAATGTTTGCAATAATATCAAACTATGCCATTTCTTTGCTTTAATGTTGTATTATTATTGATGAAGTGAACACTATAGTACACAAATTTCAGCCAATGGGTATCTTTGACCCAAATACTAAAACTTGAAATGCAATGACTAAATCAGGTCACCTACCAAGAGACGTTTAAATTAATTTTGTCTGGAAAGGTTTTCCATCAAAGTCTCCTCCTGATTGACATTAAGAGATGATCTGTGAAAGCCTTACAAAAAACGTAGGTCTTCTATCCTACTTTAAAGACACAAAACAAGGTCAAGAGTGACCTTAATACTTCAAACATACACTTGATAAAGATTGCCCCCTTTCTGCTTCTAGATTTACTGGAGCCATGGAAAATAATTTCATCTCTACTTGTTTTGATATCATGACACAAAATGCAACTGAAAAAACATTGTGATCAATTATTCCTCCATAACAGCAACAAGCTTATCATTTATGTAACCATAATTACTATATTAGGTTATCTAATTCGACACATCAGATGATGCAGAAAAATGGATAAGAATTTTGAAAATGGTGTTATTTCCTTGAAAAACTGTCCTCTGCCAATGGTGGCTAACAAATGCTTTTAGCTCTACTCAAGTATCTATCACATAGAAAATATTTGCCACAAGGTAAACCAAAAGAAAAGTTATGTACATTTGTACATGCATGTACTTCATTTAAAACACTGTGATTGTTAAAAATTACGATAACTATGTGCACTCTGTTGGACGAATTTCTGCCTTTAGGACTATTCCTATGGCTCCATACTAGACATTCCACTATCCTAACTCGAACCATGCCTTTCATAGGTCATTAGGAACATATCTCATACTTCACATTCTGGTTGTAACAGGGAGAGGCTTAGCCTGGGTACCATCCGGATAGTAGTTCGCTCCTACGTTCGCTTCTGCTATCCGTCTGGAGACATGCACATTCAAACCGTTTGGCGGTAACGTCAGTTAATGAGCGAATCTAGGAATAGGTTCTAGAGCGCTTGTTTGATGACAACAGGCCTCCAACGAGCGGGTGGAGGGCTTGTCCGGTGTTGAAACGTCTGTTCGAGCGAGTGCTTGAATCCATTCCATATTTCGCTCATGTGTAGGGACCAATCAGTGCCTGCTTCCAAATTTTGGACGATTCCAGACGTTAAGATGGTCCGCGTTCCCAGACGGAAGCACAGAGAAGCGACTGTATATAGAATAATGAACGCCGGAGCGAACTACTTTCTGGCTGGTACCCAGGCTAGGAGAGGCTGCCTTGGAATAAAGAGCAGATCAGTTTTGCAATGCGTTGAACTGCATTTCTCTCTCCAGAATCTTGCATGCCTCTTCATCAATTTAAACTGTCTATTCAAAGAGATAACTTTGAAATGTAGGAATTGTCTAAAACAAAATACCATTAGTAGTACTCAAATCTTTACTTAAAGCATGTTTTGACAAATGTATTCTTACAATGCTTTGACTTACCATGATAGTTCCAGTGAAATTCTTCCCATCAAACATGGAATGATTCCTCCAAGCTTCAATTCCAGGAGCTAGCAGAAAATGTTGTTTGCTTTCTGCTTCAATCAATAAAACAGGTCCCTAATTTGGGCATATCATGCCCTAAATACCTTAATTGAATAAGGTATTAGTATAAATCCTCAAGAGCCTGCCACTCTAGCGGAAATGTACCAATCAAGCACCATTTCTACAATGCAAAATTGCAGCAGCTACAAGAAATGAACATTCTAGGCTTTAAAATGAAACACCATTGAACTTGGGATTTAACAGCATTTTTCTCCCCATAATAACAGCTTATATTACACAATTCACATGTGCCAAACCATCAATGTTACCAAGAACAGCAGACTAGCCTATAATCATGACCCGCATACAATCCAGGAGATATACAATTATGTCTCTGATGTAAATTCTGAACGTCGTAAATCTTTCCTGACAACTGGCCATATGCGTAGGGTATTTGTGTGTTTCCCAGCTGCACAGCAGAGTAACATGTATACCTGTAATCAATGTTAGACTCCATAACTACAGCTGTGGCATCTGGTTACATACTTACAAGGTATATTGTAAACTTGACTCCATGATATTTCACACGGACAGTCCCAAAGAAAATGTGCTCAACTCTCACAGGAGCACGTAGATACGTGGTGATTCCATAGTGGGAAAACATGTGGTTTTAACGACACCACAGATGTGATCGTTATGTTGCAAAGTGCTATTTAGTATTCCAAATGGTAACTTGGTATTCTAAATGGTAATCATATACCATTGTGAAGCCAAAAAAGTGCACCATCCATGCATTTAGTGTGTAAGGAGACACTTCGACAAAGGTACTTCTAAGAAATGTCACAAGCACTTTGTCCCACCGTTCAGCCCGACAGTCTCAAAATTGTTGTCCAGAAGCATCTAAAACAAGTCCTAGCCTTGTTCTCTCTGAGCCTCTGAAGTCTTAATTGGACATAAACGAGTGGAGAGGATTTCTAAGACCTTGAGGACGGACTCGGCATCCGTTCCATGGATAACAGTAAACACCTGAGCAAGCTGGGGGATTGCTTTGGTATGGAAATAGTACCCGGGCACACTCTGCTAACAATGCTTCAGAAGCAAATGGAGCAGGAAAATCCCTGATAACCATCAAAGTGAAATCCCTCTGTGCACACCCATGCACCTGCTCCAGGGAGGTGCCTCCTTTTACACAGGAGAGTGATTAACCCAAGAAACCTTCTCTACCACTTAAGGACCTGTTTTTGTCCCATTAAGGCAGAGGTTTTGTAGAACACTCCTGTCTTTCAGGACCATAAACAGGGGCAATCCCTCTGGACACACCCCCTCTGCAAATTGGCCCATTCAAAATGTCATCCAACCAAATAAATGGGTTACTCATTGCCGCTATATTGAACAGCACCACTATAGCATGCATACTAAAGATGCTGTGAAGCCAAAAAAACACAGACGCCGTTATTGCAGATCAGGAATTATCCTGCAACTATTGTACATCCCGTTCAGTATCAAATAGTGCCCTCACAGGATGACTATGTAGGCTGTCAGAAAGCACGTGAAAAGCCATAACACACAGATATTTTCGTGTTTCACAATATCGGCCATACAGAAAACGATGACCTAGAGACCTGGTGTACTTACCCTTCGCTTGTTCTTGGGGCTGCGCTCTTTGGTCAGGGTGCCGAAGATACTAGGCTGCGGGTGGAGAAGAGTGGCAAGTAAGTGGGATGACTCTGGGTGCTATCAACGCAGCACATCTTGGCACACCACACCATAACATAAATCTGACATGCTACCGGCAGAGGCTGTGTTAGGGGATCATGGGGATGGGATACCTGACTTTTACTTTCTTTCTCTCTGGTTTGAGATGGACCCTAATTTCAAATTTATGTATGATACGTTCAGCAGAAATTTAAAGTACCTGATCTTTTTTTTTTACGGACAGATGTACAATAAACAAAATTGATATAAAAGCCACAAAGCCTCTTGTTAGAGCCCTATAACTGGAGTGTACCATGTCATCTCAAGGGGGTATAGGACAAATAGTTGATGAACACTTTCATCCAGTACATACAAAATGCATAATATTTCTACTTTCAGTAATAATTCATACAGTGGCATTGACAAAAGAACAAGTCTGTCAGACTACATGTTCTGAAATGAAAATGTATACACAAAAAGGGCAAGAGGTTAGGCAGCTGTGAAAAGACCAGTGGCATAGTTCTATTAGTGTGTGTGTCATAATATATTGACAGTAGAAATATCAGAGTGCTCCAATTCTGTCATCCAAGCACAATATTACATGACAGTTATAAAGTACCATTCATTGATATCATATGGCACACCAATGAGAAGGATCTGAACGTTCTCACACTTGTCTGTAATCTATCCCTTTGCAAGTATGAGAGAAACTATAACTTTTGTCTCATATTCAACATGCTCTGTAACTAGTTTTCTGTGGAAAAAAAATTGGGAAAGAAAATCAGAAAATCTGTTCAAATAAACATAATTACTGCATCGAGTATATAGCCAGGCACAAATGATAAAGATAGCTATTTTCTTTAGGTTAAAAGTTAGACCTATCAAAATTATTTAAATACATAGTCAATATCATGTACACAATATACACGTAACTGAATCTTGTGCCACTTGTCCGTACATACATGTGTACATATTTTTAGCAGTAATGTTACACACGATATAACAATAATAACATGTGGAGAAGGGCTGGGCATGCTGTCAGAGGTGGCTTAGGTTTTCCATTAATCACACAGATATGAGAATACCGGTAATCATTTCTATTCCCATTTGTGAATAACAAAAATATAATACCAATGTTAGATTGCCAAGGCAACTTGACAATGATAAAATAGAATGCTACCAGAACTCCAAAAAGGATTCAATGTTTTTTGAAAACTACATCGTTATTAAAGGCTTGTCCTGCAGGGAAGTTGCAACCAGCAAAGATTATGGCTGAAACAATTGTTTTTATGGGGTAGCATTTGTACTGTGTCACTCAGGGGACCATACTTAAAGTGGGGTTATCTGATGTAGACATTTTCAGAATACATTATGTGTTTTTTCCCTTTATAGTTCCAACAGAAGCCATGGCTGGCAAGACAGTCGAAGACTCAAATGGGCATGGTACAAAGTTGGAGACAATACAAGAAAAAATGGGTCATGAGAAAATGATGTAGCCAGCACCGTTTGATAGATCATGAGGTGAAATCAAATTTTATTGAGCTGAAATTCCAGCTATGGATTTATACGACAAAGCAAAAAAATTAAAGCTGCAAGCCTGCAAGAAATGTTAAATTGACAAACAGAATCACCTTTGGAATTGTTGAAAATTGACTTCACAACATTTCCACATAACTCCATATAAAGTCTCACTAATTTTCTTCTCTAATTGATTTTATCTTGCTCCTATTTTGAGTCCTCAGACCCTTGGAAGGCCTAGGAAGTGGGAGGGACTGTAACAATTGCGATGACACGGGGCATTTATGTCATTTCCCCTGACACATAACACAAGTGGTGCAGTACCAGCCCTTCCCCTATCATGTGTTCAACCCTGAAATAACTAACAGAATAGTTTTAAAGTACATGTACATGTTAAGTAGAGTAAGCACATTACTACATTAGCTTTGCATAACACAATATCATCACATTGTCATTTTTCTTCTCTAATAATAATAAGATTGCTATTGAAGCTAATATCATGTACAATATAGCTAAGTAAGATATTTAGTCTAAAATACAGGTATTACAGGGCTCGAAATACTGGGTGCATGTGCACCCAGGTGCACCCAAAATTGGAGCTGTGCACCCAATTATTTTCTGTGGGTGCACAGGGTGCACCCAAATATTTTCTTAGGTTTATGTATGTTAAGATATCAAAGTCAAAGTATATGTCTAGTATACATCATATTCTTGACATCTACATTTGTAAGTGTTAGAACGATAATAAAAATGTCTGTCATAGTACTTGTTTAAGAATTTGTTATCTTGTAACTAAGTTTTATTATCAGGTTATTACTTAAATTTAAGTGGTGCACCCAAATTTTTTTGGTGCACTCAATTTTCTTAGCTGGGTGCACCAGTGCACCTTATCCTAAAAATGAATTTCGAGCCCTGTATTAGCACCAGGCTGTCTCTATGCAGGACAAAAAAATCTGACTGTTATATCTTGTGGTGTTCTCCAGCTCCTAATTATAACAGCATCTAACTGTATCTGAAAACTTCTAGATATGATGTGTCTCGTATGACGCTAAAAATTTCTTGCCCTGATAACTGACACAGCTTTCTACGATTTCTCGACACAGAATAGTTTTCTTCATTGAAGGTGAATTTTTTGTGTGAAAAAATAAGACAAATCAACAAAAAAATATTTTTGGTAGTGCAGAAAGTTAGACCACTATCTCATCTGGAACAAATTTTGTTTCTGTTGTTGTTTATTTAAGCATTCAACAACATTTAGGAATCAAATAGTCACAAGCACCATAATAACAACTGTTTCAAAATAGAAAGAAACTTCTTCCTTCTACGTTCTCTGTTGTGATTGTATTTTTTTTCCATCACAGATGGACCTAATCAACAAAGACTGTATAATGTAATCATGATGACCATTGGACAACAAGGCAAAAACAATCAATAGATTAATCTCCAAGCAGATCCTACAATGGCATAAGATAGTACCAAACTGGCCAAGGAGTGTAGTCAACCAAGAGGTGTACATTTGCCATGTAGCCAAACACACTCCTAAGCCAGCTACACTCCTCTGCCAGCTTTTGATACTATCTTATGCTACCGTAGGATCTGCTTGGAGATTATCAATAGATTACTGTATCTACAATATACACCTACCTTCAATGTCTGTAAATAACTGCTACAGTAAGGTTCAGAGCTTGAGACGTAATTCTTAGAACTGGGTCTCCTTGACTCATATCTCAGAACATTTAAAATACCATGATAACTGATAAACCACACTGGCCAATGGCTGCTCTGGTTTAGAAATCAAAACTCCTCCTACCCCGCATAGCAGACTGTGCTACTGTCAATAGGAGCAAGATTATTTTCTAAATATTTAGGTCTTTGTTCACTCCTCATAACTTACAACAAAGTTTCATTTTGCAGTGAACACAAAAGACATCTGTCTAACAATATTTTCATAAGTAGAAGATAAAATTAAATATAAAGGGGTGCAAAATGGTAAAACATTGAGATTTCACCCTATAAAAGAATGGAATATTCTTCTGGGAACTCCTAACAGAGTGAGTTATGCAGTGGGCGAGATAGCCAGGTCAGAAAGAATGTGGAACTAAGAGGACTGGGACTGCCTGTGGAGTGATGACGTCAAGCCGTGGGAAGTGTTAGTACAAAAGAGGAAAAATATGACGTCTTAAAAAAACTACCTCTAGAAACTAACGTGAGAAAATAACATGGCATCTGTTTCCTCAGGATATCCCTCCGGAGCAACCCCAAATTTGGGGGATGTTTTGGTTAACAAAATTCTTAACAATGTCCATTCAAAAAACATGTTTTTGCTTTCATTGACATCATTGACCATTCCTTTAGTTCAGTGTCTAACCTCAAAGTCAAACCCAAGTAGTTGTCACTGCACCTATTAAGAATAATGAAACTAAGTTGCGAAAATTAGAAAGATAGAAAATGCTGCATTATACAGCCTTGAAAGTAGGTAGGATACTTTTAAAGTACATGTATCAAATTTTTTTCTCTAATTGTCTCTAGTACTGTCCACATTTTTTTATGCCTGACTCAGAAGGAAAAAGTATCAGCAGCAGATGACTGGATGGCAGTCTTAATGTACAGAGGCCATTTCCTGTGATGAAGGCTTCTGGTGAGTAAGCTTATCTGCATTGTAATGTGGAATGTACATTACAGGGAAAAGAAATTGGCCCTGAGATTCCTCACAGAGAGAGCTTTACTTCCTCTGTGCTAAATGAGGTAAGAAATGACTTGATGACAAATGCTGAGCTTTATCTAACCCACTTCCTTGCATAGATGAGTGTTTGACTGATTTTAATTTCCTGATCATTTTCCCTATCACTCACCTATTTATTTAACATTAAAAATATCAACTTGCTCATTTCCCTAGAGCTATTCAATTACATGCTGCTTGTTGTGTGGATTTTCTTAAGAGGAGCCATTCTTAGAAAAGGGCCTGCTGTCTTATCATCTTTATCATTTCACAACAGATGCAATTTTTGAAATGTTACAATATATAAAACCAACAAACATTAAGGATCTATTACAGGTTTGAACACATTTTGTTGACATATGCCGATCTTGTTAGTTTTCACTTCATTTTTGCTGTCCCATACCATGAAAGCTAAGTTAGCTTTGCAACAATTGTTGTGGTTGTTGAAAATTACTCATTGCTTTCATATTATTCGTAATGTTCAAAAGACTTTTCAACATATACATGTAAGGCACATGGCTGGGGATACAAAGCTTTGAATACCAACAGAAGATTTGGCTTAGATTTCCTAAAGAATTTTAAACCCTTTTGGGTAAGTTCAGATAGCATTTGACTATAGAAGACAAACACTACTGTAATCATCAAGATCAGTTCTTTGAGGGGGCTGACCAGTATAACTACAGCCCCACATATTATGAATTCCTGCAAAAGCTGGGCGAAGGGACTAGTGTAAATAATGCACTAGTACTAGTATTTTTTTGTGCTGCCTACTACACTTCAACATCCCTGGGGATGACTAATTTAGCTGCCCCTTGTTAGGAAGGGTAGGAGGGATCATATCATCCCTCATTTCCTGCCTCATTAAACAGCTTAGACAATATGGACTCATCCTGACAAGTACATTAGCAGTACAGGACAGGGGAAACTTTGGGGAAATGCAAGCTGATTCATCTGCCAGACACTGTAGTGATGCCTTTATATACTCTCTGGTTACAAACCATTGTGTGGTTGTACATCAATGTCTGTGCCTTGCACAGTTATGATGCATCATCTTCCATGCCTCTTTTTTTAGGTGATGGCATGCGGGAGCCACCATTGCTTCATCAATGTTTAATGAATAGTATGTCTCTAGCATTTTGTATCAAAGCCATCTTTTCACCTTCAATTGCAAGCTAAGGTTTAATGTAAATGTTTGAAACCAAATTTGTACTGCCTATTATAGTATAGGTTAGGCCTAGGGAGAACATTAAATCCCTTTTCACAAATAAAATTGTTATAATATATAGATACTGAAAGATGAACTCTTTCCAAAGTTGGGTGCTAAATGACTTGGCAATGATCTTGGCAACCACACAGATGACCACACAACAAGTACTGCATTTTTGTCAGCCCACACAAAATCAAATCCCAGCATGGTGGTCAGATTCGCATCTTTGGGTTGGGGCCAAGTTTCAACAGACAAGGAAAAGAAATGTACATGAGTATGGCAGCTCTTGATCAGCTCTAGGCCTTGGTATCTACATAAACTCGGGGGTTGTGGTAAAATATTCTAGGGGGCATGTCGGTCCCATAGCCAAGAAGCTGGCTTTTATGTTGAGGGCATGGAAAAAGTCTGTCATTCAGGCAATTTGTTTTCTGATAGTTGCTGGCATTATTATGCAGCTACTCCAAACTCGCATGATTAAGATACATTTGTTAGGGTAGAGACTAGTGTCATTTAGTGGAGTAAAAATCACTGATTTGACCAGTATGAAATGTAGTGATAGTCTTTGCCAGTACAATCAGCAGTTCTCTCAATCTTTACCCTTGAGTAATCTATATTCAAATATATTAAAAGATAACAAAAACTTTGAATGAGTGTTAATAATTCAGAAGTCTGAAAAAAAGTATGGGAAATCTTCCATCCATAACTTGGCATAGCTTAATCATGACAGTTATTTGAAACAATTCAACTTTTTTGTTACATGCTGTACATGCATACCCAATATGACTTGAAGAAATGTTTCAGCTCTAACTTCAAAGTCCTTTGAATCCCTGATCTTTTTCTTTCCTTCCAAATGGTTGTCAGAAGTGTACCAGTCTGATTAAAACTAAGATAGGATCTCCCTTTGCTTCATACCCTTTGGGACCTTCTAGCTGTTCATTATCTCTCAGTGATTAGATCCAGAGGCACAGTTCTAACTTAATAGATGATCTGATTAGGCCTGGTAGCCTAGCTTGGTTTTATCTTTCCACTATCTGTGCTTTCACCCTTTTAGTTTTGGAGAGACTATTCAATCAGCAGTTCATCTTCATGTCCTTTCTGATAGAGTGAACAATTATGTACAGTCAAGCTATTTTGTTAGCTAAAAAAGCAACTGTTTTCCACACAAATAATAATAAAATCAAATTTCATAATCTGTGCATTGATGAATATCTATATCAAATCTAGACTTTGTACAATGTATATCATGCTTTTTTTCTCTATAGCATACATTAGGCATACATGTAATCTAATACAGTAGCAAATATTGTCTACCCAAACATGCTAACAATAAATGAAAAGTTGTAATGCAATTCCAGCAAACAGAGAGGAGTTCTTTGAGGTCAATGTACTAAAGGATGGGATGGATGAGTGCCAAAATTGGATCTGACAACATCATGTTCTTAGACTACACTATCAGATCTCACAATTCTTACCTCCAGACATCTCTATAGAACTGCTCTGCCATTGCTTTAGATGTATCAATGTGAAGTTTAAATTTGATTTTTTACCAACAGAAATCCTTGGTTTGTGCTTCTGACAACAGACTATTGTCATCTTGTCTTCGTCAATGTGCCAAAACTAATGCTAAAAAACTAAAAAACTAAAACAGCCATGTGCCTGATATAAATGTTGACTCAGACACCTAAGTCCTTCTCACAAGGGAAAATTATCACTACCAGTACAAGCTTTTAAAGTGTTTGATGATGTTGTATGAAATGAGGGTGTCCATGTGAAGGAATAAAGGCAGACATTATAGAACTCACTGTGCATTTTATATACATTGTAGTTGACAAAGCTGTTATTCCACTGTCAGTACATGTGTTTGATAGTGTTGCTAGATCTTTGAGTGTACAGTATTGCACACTCTAAATCCATGTAACTGTGCTGTATAGTCATTCACCTTGGGATCCTCTTGAAACAGTGCAATGATCTCCAGTGCAATCGGTAAATAGAATATGTGCTACAGTTTGAGTGAACATTGTATTTTTTCCTTGTTGTTTGATAGCCTGTTCCAGTCAGGGTCACTGCCCTCGAACTTGTTGTGTCACAGACATCTGCCAACTCTTGTTAGTGTCAGCAGGGGTTAGAGGTCACAACCAATGACTGACTATGGGGTGTGCCTTGAATTTCATGCATCTGCCAGCCTATATTTGCCACATTGTTCATTGTATACACGCACAAAAATAGATAATACTTGATCATGAAGATAAACTTGAATAGAACAACACCATTGATTTACTTAACTTACTGTTATTTTTGTTTTACATTAGGAAATGGCCTTTGTTTGTGATTAAACAAGCAGAAGCTAAAAATACTTTGCCAAAGTCATTTAGACTAAAATTAGCAAGACCTTAAGTTTATTTTACATTGCCTTGCAATACAGCCTTATCCACTAGGTGGTGTTACTGACAAGAGGCGCGGTTTGCACTGTTTGAATACCACTTCTACGGAGACTTGCTGAGACTTTTTAATTTTACCTACTTATTAGATGAGAATAAAAAACAAGCAAATAAGAAAACAAATTTGAAACAGAATATTCAACAAAAGAATGGATGGGAAGGTGACATCATGGTGACTCAAATTCCTACAGTACCATTGTCTTCCAATAGGTGGCATTGTGGCATGGGAAAAGGTTCAGATAGACCATTCAAATTCATAACTCAACTCAGGGCTCTAGCCAGCTTGACATTTTTTTCCGTCAGCCAATTCCCATTGTCGTGAAAACACTATTCCAGGAGTTAGAGAGTCTGAACTGAGACCTTGAAAAACAGGTTTTAATGAGATTATCGTATGCAAAAGGACGCCAACACACATTGTCAACAGTCATAACAATAGCAAAACAAACAGTGTGGCTTCTACGGCCGTGGACGGCGTCTCCAAGCAGCCTGTAGCTTCCACCAAGGAGCTTTTATCAGATTTTTGTCCGTCAAAGTTGACGGATTGGTTTTAAAAATTTTCCGTCACACGCAGCAAATTTCCGTCAATTGACGGAAAAACGGACGCTGGCTAGAGCCCTGACTCAACTGTAACTGTAGTTTGCAACATGGATAGCCATAGATACTATACATTTTGTATATATATAACCGTTAGAAACATAAAGTGTATATGAACTCCTTTCCATCCATTCTTTAATCTGGTTTTGATTTTAAATGCAAAGAGCTGTACAATGCCATACATAAAACACAGTAAAACATAACATGATCAAAACTGCAAAGAATAAAAACACTTACCCTTGACTTTGGTGTAGTCTTCATTCCCAGGGAAGGCTGGCTTCTTGACTGTAACAGGACAAAAAATTCAATGTGAGAACAGCCAAATTTGTCCCTAAACTTCCTGAGATTAACTCGGTGCCTATTTCATGGAACCAAGCAACAAAGTAACATTGCAAAAAACGAATTGATGAGAAGAAGTTCTAAATTAAAGTATGAAATCTCAGTAGATACGTCTTACTTGTTCTAGCATAGGATGAACCATTCTCCCTTCTGAATACCACCAAGACTTATCCTTGTACAACCTTTGTCTGTTTGTCTCTGTTCCCTACCTCTGCCGTCTCTATTACTGAGTAAATTAGCTTTTCAACTGCCGAAATGCAAATCAGCCTCTTAAACTGGGTTGCCGTACATCTGAGTAAACCGCCTCTGTTATCAGGTCCTGAACTGAAGGTGTGGCCCCCACAGTTCACTGTCATGTACATGTGGTGAGCCAGACAGGAGGAATGCAGGGTTACCTGTTGTCTACTAGGTGTGACTGTAGTTTGAATGACTTACTGATGGGTCAAGTCACATTAATTTTGGTTTTGTACTTTTGTACATTTTAACAGTGAAGCTCGGGACACTCACGGGGAAAACTCATCCCAGTCCTCCATCTTAGAAAACTCAGAAAACATATTGACTACTAAAAAGCACTAATCTCCTGGAAAGACAGTTATTTGAAACTTTTATTGCGGCTTATACTATATGAAACACTGAGTTAACTTTAGGCCTTAGAAATTAATTCCCAAGTTAGATCAACATACCATTTTCAGTTTTTGACTTTATACCACCCTTTCCTTTAGTATCTTGATATCTATTCTGCAGAGAGTTTCACAACAAAGTGACATTCAGAATAGGAAATGGAAACAAGAAAGAACACAACAATGCACAGGTCCCGCCCTAGACACAGGTATGCCACGTCTTCCTGTCAGTTGTCACCTGTTGATGTACAGGTGTAACATGCATGGCTTCTTTACAATGTACATGTAATTGAGCCTGCAAAGCAACGGAACCTATACATGTACATGACTTATGTTATATTTACAGTCAATTACTGTTACAACTCACTTTCAGAAGCCTTTTTCTTACTCACGATTGATACAATGTAACACTATATTCCAAGGTGTTCTAAGGTTTCAGGAATTGGTATGTTCAAAAAGATGATCTTGTACCATTTTAGATCCAGACAGCGCTATCTATAATAACAATAGGGATTTCCCCTTTGTAGAATGTTTAGTATGTGGAGTTGTAAAGGCAGAACTGGTATGAACTAGTTCACACCAATGTTAGTTTTGTGGCTGAGACTGAGGTTTGCCCAGACATGAGGTATGTGATATCTTCCTGTCAAGTTGATCTGCGGTTACCCATGTACAACCAGATGTGACCTGGTGGGGTTACTTACGATGTGAAGGTCTTTGATAGCACTGTCTGAGTGAAGTTTTATACATGGTTTCATTCAATTTCAATTTGTTTACAAGTGAACTAAAACAAACTGATTCTAATAGTGGCTTCAACAAACAGACTAGAATGGTATTTGCCAGAAGTTTAGCTAGGCTTGAAATGATATGTTAGATCTTCATGTGTCCCACTGTTAGTTGAACAAGCTTGTCAACTCTTACATTACTACTGTATATAACTCAGAGGCATTGTCTTATCTTTCCAACAAAGTACATTTGCTAAGCTGATTAATCATGTGTTTCTAAAGCATGAAGTTTATAGTATCTGTTGCTCCCATACCTTCTGTGAGACGCTGCTTCTTCTGATGATGCCCTGGGCTGCAAACCTGTATTCCTGCTCCAGGCGTTCATACTGGAGCTTGATACGACTGTGAAAGACACAGAAACTAAGTTAAAGCTGGTCAATACATACAGGTTAAATAAAAATGGACTAAATTTGGGATCTCAAATACATGAAGTCCCTAACAAAAAGGTAAAAAATTAAATGATTGATCAGTTGATTGACTGATTGATTGATTGATTGATTGATTTCAGAAGTTATCTATTGTCTCATATTGATAGTCTCATGCATTGGCATAATATGATATGTAATGAATGGAAGTAGGTCAAGAACTAACTGTATGCATTCCACATTCTATCTTGTTCTGTGCGGTAGGGTTTGAAACAACTAAAAGAGGTATTTACCTATGATTCAACTGCTGTCGTTCTAGATCTGAAACCTGTGGAAGAATCATCACACATACTCAATTACACAACTGCAATGGACTGAAATGCATTCCAGCCACCCTCTAATCATATAGATGCATTTACACTTGTATAATATATACTCTTTCAACTAGACTGAGAGCTTCATCAATTTACTAATCTTTATAGACGTAACGCAATACTACAGCTAAAAAGGTGTCTTAAAACTTAACAAGAAATTGACTATCAAAATAACATAAGTATCATAGGCCTGTATAATCAAAAATGTGTATTTTGAATACAATCTTCTGTAAACATTTCCTTCAACATTCAGACATTACATACAGGATGCTCATAGAGACAGACAAACATGATAGAAAAGAAGTGGAATTTTCACACTCCTATAGGTATACTAGTAAATGATCCATTCCTTTTCTTCCTAAAACACATTAGATTGAAGCCAGTCTATACCCTGCATGGAATAAACTCTCACAGAGGACAGTCAATAGTAAATCAGTGAAAGAGTTCAAGACAAGACTGGGGCAGGAATGGGGACTGCACCCAGACAGACATGAGTACCACTTCTCATATTGACGCTACCACCGCCACAACTAGGACAGCCTTATTACCCGCAAGGGTATCGACTGGCTGTGGTTCAAGGTAAAGATTCAAGGTAAAGATACCTGTTCCGGGTTGATGTCTCCAGGACAGCTGAGGCGCTGCAGTGCACCCATTTCCCGCTGGAGGGCCAGCAGCTTCCTCCGCTCTGCATCCAGCAGCATGCTGGTCACCTGCAGGGACACAGGGGTAACATCTGTTTGTTTACTGTTGTTTGTTTGTTTGTTTGTTTGTTTATTTCTTATAATTTATGATACAAACATGTCCCAGTTTGCTGTTCCCTCTACACACCTTGCACCCTGGTAGAAACACAGGAATGCAAAATCTTACTTGTCAGGTTCATAGGGTAACCTTTGTGCAGTACACCAATTTGTCAACAGAGGGAGCACATTCATGCAACAATAATGGTAAAGGAAGGGCCAGGGACAGGGCTTACATTTTCTGTACAAATCTATGTTACCATTGTCATATGAATTAGATATCACTTTTAGGTATCATTATCCTTTCCATCTCTCTGTATTCCACCAAAGATCAAGGAGAAAACAGGGAGCCATTTCATTGCTCTCTGAGTTTGAAATACTAAACATGATCCATGGTTCAGCATTATGATAGGAATTGCAAAGGAATTCTATAACAATGTTAGTGAGTGATCACTTCTTAATGCAATTTAAAAGTATATGTATGCCACAAATTTTGTCCAAGAAGCCGTGAACTACAGAATTGACCTAGATGTGTCCAACAGTGTGATCTCATGCATGTTAATATGACGGAAGAAGCCGTTTTCCACTATCTGCACTTTTGCAATGAATCATCCATTATGCATTATAGATGCTGTACAAGGGCACGCAGTGGTAAATCTATTCAATAGGGCCACTCCTGACACATGACAGATTACAACTGTAGAAGGGTAATATATACAGGTAGATATGTGTATGATATTCCTTAACCTTCAGCATGTGAAGATAGCTGTCTGGCACCAAATCCGTACTATTGGCTACAGGGTGTAAGGCAGCAAGGAGAAGGTTTCTTCTGTATCTGTATCTATATAGCCGGTATAACCGCCGTTCGGCGTAACACACCAGCTTCGCAGGCACGCAGCGCGGCAGCAGCTGGTTATATTACACCGAACAACCTGTCACACCTAACTTTAGCACATCTATCTGCAAGCGTTCTTTAAAGCTATCCAGAGAAGATGCCCCTACTGTGCTTGGTGATAACAAATTCCACTCTACGATAGTTCTGGGAAATACAAATTTTTGAACACATCAATCCTAGGTTGGTAACTCTGGTACTTGAAGTCATGGCTGTTTCTTCTGTATCACAACAGAAGGTTAACAACAGTCACTACTACTCTTCAAGCACTTTCAGAGAGGTATCCATTTCCATGTTGGGTATGATTTTTAATGTGCGTTTACACATGTGGGTCGAGGATTGGACTGCACAGCCACATGAGAGCTTGCAGAGGAGGACCAGTTACCTTTCCACTGATCTTTGGATACGAAGAAACAGCCATCATCATCATGATGATTTTTAATCTATCATACATACATGTAAACATGCACCAAACTAAAAAGTTGCTTTTTATCTCATGAGCCATCTATGAATTATCATCAGAGTGTTCAACACAATGTTCTCCTAATAATATCGATACAACAGCCTGAAAATTGCTTTGAAATGCACAGACAACATACATAATACATTTTAGTTTTACTGACCCAGAACTTAAATTTGTACATGTTGAATTAAGGCACATAATTTTGCCAAATCAAACTGAAAGACAAGTTTCAGGATATTGAACACTTCCAGTTCAAACCGTGCAATGACTGCTATGAATATATGATGAGGATGCAGTAAATCACTTGACACTGTGCATACATTAAACATTACTGTTATGTCAGAGCCTGCACAGAAGGGAAATGGGGCATTGATTTTGAGCAGTGAAGTGGTAACGGGTCGTTTAAATGTCACCAGCCTCGCCCATAAACCTGTCATGGAACCCCATAAATGATGCATCATGGGTTACGCTGGCTGGCTGAGGAAGAATACGGATCATCTGTGCCATATTGTTTGTCCCATGATCAAACAATGTCAATGTCAGAAGCAACATTGTGGGTAAAGACTCAAGTTTGACCTTACGTTATGATGAGCGATCAATACACAATATATTGGGCCTCAACTACAGGTTGTACAAACCATTATCTCAGTTGTATGAATTACAACTAGCACTTATGATAAGTAAGTATATTTGGATGATGACCAATATCTGGCATAATTCATAACATCATGATGTTGCCTTGGATCAATATTACTGGGTAGTGGTAATATCTGCAGGTACAAAGATCACCTACCATAAATCATTGGACCAAAAATCTACATTATGGAATAGAATATTCAATGCCCACACAGCCATACTACATAATTCTCTTTTGACTGATGCCTTTAGGGTATATACAGTCGTATTTCATAGTAGATTATCAATGTCTTTTAAAAAACTGTATGAAATGAATTGTTGTGTTGGATAATTCACAGAAAAATGTAAAAGACAGCATGATGACAATCAACAACATTGACGTCTACTGTTACTGTATCCCAAGTGCATATGTATATCCTTGGTTCATGTAATTTGCATGGAAACACTAGATGACAGTTTTATTGCCAGCTCTTACATATTACAGAAAGGACCTACTTTTACTGTGGTGCTAAATTGACACCTAAAATGTAATAAATCTTAAACCTTCTTTCATAGATCATTATTCTGTATTTTAAAATGTACTTTGAATTCACAGTGGAACAGACTGGTACTTGTAGATTGGTAGTTAAAACTTTCAGAAATCATGTGTGTGTATACATGTACACTGCCTATCAACAGCACCCAGGTTTTTGTTTTGTTATTGGCCGGAAGGCACTAAGCCGAAGTTGGATAAACACCTGCCATGTCCTCAGGCAAAACGTAAAACTATCCCAATGCAACCATGCAGAAGCAAAATCGCCCCTAATATTTCAAAGCATCTGTTACACAGATGGCCACTAGTCATGTACAGATCAGCCTGAAAGCACAATACTTGAACTCTCAGTACCAACATAGACCTCAGGTAAGTAAGTTACACAT
>NC_049981.1:27550405-27551701 GCF_000003815.2 Branchiostoma floridae
CAATGTCCTTCCTAGAATTAAATTCTAAACCTGGATCCCAACCTCACTTTTACAGCCAAATCTCTCTCTCTTCTTCCTGGTACTTTTCCCATGTTTACCACTGAGAAGTGACAAGATGGCTTTGTCCATCTTTCCCTGTTCAAAGTCCCACTGACAGAGGAACTTCAGCAAGTCAGTAACCACAAGTAAAGGTCTCTGGGGATATGAGAAACTTGACAAAAATGTACCACCAGGAATGCACTCAAAGGACGGCGAGGACCAACCACCAGCCGGAGAACCACATGCAGAGAAAAAGAGCAGTTTGGGAAAAAGAATATGGAGTATTGTCTCTTGGATTAAGGGGAAAATAATCGAGTCATCCTCATTGGCTAGTGGGGTCTTCTGCATTCAAAACAAACGGTAATGAGAGAGGAATTGTTTGGAGCTGTTTGTTCCGATTAACTCAAGCACAAACCACTGGGAATTTAACCATGTGTGACGGGCGTGAAGAGAATGGTTCCTTTAAGAATTTCTTTCTTCTAGCTGGATTACTAGTCTCTACCAGACTCCGGATCGCTGGAAAATCGTAGAAATGGAACAAATAGAGAGGAATATAACCGGCCAGGGAACAGCTCGCGATCCTAGGACGCGGTCGCGTTACTGTTGCCTAGCCGGTTATATTCCTCTGGCCGCCATACACCTCTATTTGTACCATTTCTACGATTTTTTTTCCAGCGACTCGGAGTCTGGTAGAGACTACTGGATTACAGTGATAAACTTCCTCTTTACTTTTACTCAGAAATAGAGCACAAGAATGTTGACTGTCAGCATTCAACATATACTTCTTTAATCTACCTACTCTGTTGGTTGAGAGAATGTGGTATGGTTTAGAGAAAAGGAATCAGCAAAATTTCCGGTGAAAAGGTCTCCCATTCTTTATGGAAGGTATGACATGAATGTATATAAGTCAAGCTTTGAAAAGAGGATCCTTTTTAATGTTGTCATTTCTACAGCACTATTATGCCTGCTTCAGTTATAAGGTAGCCTTACTAATGCAAAAAGAAAACAAGCAAGAAGTTACATTTGACATTGTTACATCTGTCTCTGAAGTCTTCACATCAATGATAAACTGAGTTTGCATCGAGGAGGTCTCTTTCAATGGATAACTGTAAAAGAAAAATGGGCTCTGACATAAGCTTTGTCTGTGATAATCACAGGCTAGAGCGAGGTTGGGGGGAGAGTCATGTAGTTTAATAGAATTATCCTCAATGACTGAGAAACTGTGTGATACACCAAGCACGAAACCCATCTTCCACT
>NC_049981.1:27554944-27556399 GCF_000003815.2 Branchiostoma floridae
ACTTGTCATTTTTCTCCCTTTGCCTCATGGGTGAGCTGTGAAAAACAGACAAGGATCTCAACCCAAATCCTCCCAAGCTGCTGTCAGCTTGTTGAATCCATGGAGATCAGGTTAACTGGTTCTAAGCCCGGCCACATGCCACCCATCACTAAGCCCCTTGTTCCCACATCCACACAGAGCACGGTCCTACCCAAACACTGCCTCATCAACAATGCCAACCCATTTGCCTTGCTGTACGTGATGGGGAAATGTTTATACCCTCTTTAAACAGACTTCCACTGAGCCTGTAAGGGGAGAGGATCCAATGTTTTCTGTTTACACAACAGCTTTGTGTGTTCTCTTCAGACTATCGCAGACTGACAGTTTGCAGAGATGTGCTCTTAATGCTCCCTTTAGTAGTGATATTGTACTCTCCAAGCAGAGGTTAGGCTCCGGTTGTTTTTTAACGTTTTTTTAGTCGTTTTTATCAGGCTTTCTATTTTTTTATTATATCTTGCTGTGTCAAAACCTAACAGTAATATTAGGCCGGACACAACCAAAAAAAAAGACAAAATAGAAAGCCCGATAAAAACGACTAAAAAAACGTTTAAAAACAGCCGAAGCCTAACCTCTGCTTGGGGAGTAGTGATATTGCCCTACCACAAAAATACACACAGTCCCTTTGTTGTAAGATTTTAACATAAACAATAGCAGATGTAATAAAAATCATTTTTAAGGTCTGCCATCAACAATGTGATGTTCACTTGTACAAGAAAGGGAAATAATTTGCAATCTGGCTTATTGATATTGATGTTAAAAGGAAAAGTGTGTCATTAATAACTGGTGACATAAAATTGAAAAAGTTGTCCTAAAAACTATCAGACTTTGTCATAGAATTGAATAACACAACCTAGCAGTTTCAAATTTTTATTTCCAAGCGACAAGTCATCTGATTCTGAATCTTTTTCAACAGCCTCTTGCATACATTCACTTTCAAAGTCTGTGACTCTCCCTTTCACACCAGATATAACTTTAAGAATTGAACACATAATATTCTGGGACCCGCCCAGCCAAGAGCCATAAACACACAAAAATATGTCTTGCCAAAAGAAAAAAACACAGCAAAACGATACATGAAAGACTACCCTGGCTGTTCCGCAGGGGTGCAATGCCACATTCCATGATAAAACGGTTCAAAGAAAGAGTACAAATTCCCTCCTCCCATTTCAATCTACCTCACAATCACAGCGACAGAATGACATCAATCATGTTCTTCCACTGTATTTGTTGAGCACCAGAAAGTCGTCAACGTTAGATATCTGAGACTGTAGCATATTTTTGTAGCATTTTTTTCATCTGAAAATCTATCACATCACGTTGGGCAAAGCTTGGAAACATCAGCCGATCTGCAAAATCATGTGATGATCTAAGAGACACTGGGGGTATTGCTATTAACGCGAAAATGTCATTTATAGC
>NC_049981.1:27556518-27571025 GCF_000003815.2 Branchiostoma floridae
TGGGAGCCTGCCAAGAAATTAAATGGATACAAAAGCCATGGACCATTGTGGCATGTAATGTATGGTGAGCTAGACTAGGTGGGGCACCCCATGTGGAGGGGCTCATATTCATTGGAATTTTCAAGAGGGAAGTTACCGCTTTCATCAGTTTTTGTCGTGTGCTAGACAACTGTTTAAGTGTTTCAGGGAAGTGTTTCTTTTCTGATGTTTCTTTTGTGAACATACATGCATGTCCACATCATGTGACCAAGTTAATACTAAACCTGTTCCTTGCTATTGTAGGTAGCTATGTAAAGTGCATGTTTTGCAACATCAACTGTTAAAAACTTTCTGGGATGAAAAAGCAAATCCCTGAAACCATTTATTATAACTTTCTGCATAATACACATTTCATAAGGGGATTATAGTTGCCACCCCTGGCTTGTAAGCTGATTATGTGTCCATATATAACTGATTTACATGTCGTTCTTGTGGATATTCGTAAGACAGAGTGCACATATTTGAGAACAGTCGGTCTGATTCTGCATACAATTGCAAAAACGAATTCGCACACTGTTGCTAATTGAAAAAGTGGAAGATAACGCTAAAAGCCCATGAAAAGAGAGCCCTTTCTACAACATGCCATTGTTGAAAGAGCCCTCACTGACATCCCATGCTACAATAGACATTGTGGGAAGCATTGTATGTTCAACAGCAACAACTGTAACCCCTTACAATGAACTGCTGCTCTTAAATAAAAACAAATCACCTCATTTCCATTAAAAAAAATCCCTCCCCTTCACAAAGGCTTCAGGCCCAATTATCACATTTAAAAACAATTAGTGAACACAATTCTAACTCACCTCCAGTTGTATGGCTAGCAGGTCGGACCCCATTCTCCTGTGTGTGTCTCTCTCACTGCCCAGGTCTTGTCTTACACGGAAAACCTAGTAACGGGGACAGGGAGAAAAGCAGGCACTTGAGTACGCGTGACCTCTCGAGTTCGGACGAAGTACACAGCGTGAGCCGGGCGCTGACTGAAGTGGAAAGAGTGACTAGCAGACCACGACATCTGGAGAGCTCTCTCCCTCTGTCTGTCTTCTGTTGTTTGGGGAAATCAATGTTTCAAATTTGAGATAAGCCAATCAAGAGCTTTCCTGCTTCCCGATCCCTGTTAGTAATGAAAAAGTGGTCAGCATCCAAAAAACATCATACAGCCATATCTAAAGTGTTAACTGTTTACAAAGTAATACAAACAACAAGGTACAAGACTGCAGTATAGTATCGCACTTTGACAAGAACAGAAATTTGATAGATCAGTTAAGAAATTATCATAATTATTATCATAAATTGGGTTACACCCCCTTTTCCCTACTGTTTAATCATATTCTTACATCACTGTAATTGTACTTTGACTGTACTTACAACATTTACCTTGCATGAGAGTATTCAAACATTTCTCTTTCAATAAAAAAATAGGTAACTGCAACAACTGGTCTGCGTCAGTTGTCATGACACCATGATAAACTACACTGACCCTTACTTTACCACAAGTGTGTTGGCAACATCTAGCTTTTGTGTATAAGACAGGCTTAATAAATGTTGTAGCCTTGTCTTGGTTACATAAACAGGTGGAAGTGGGGTGATAAAACATGAAGACAGTCAAGTTGTTCCCTATAAAAGCAGTCTTCAGTATTGATTTGTGCCACCTGCACACAAGACCAATCATTGATTACAAGAAAACCTCACTTTATATTTAGCTTTAACCTGGTATTTCGCTCTTTCTATGCCAATGCTGGTGTGACAATGTTTTATCATGTTTACCATACAATTTACAACCAGGTTGATCTATGTACATTTCTAGTCTAAACACATTTCTAGATATCTTTCAGCAACCTGACCTACCGTTCAACAAATCACTTTTCTTTCCATTACAAAGGTGACATTCCGTGAGAAAATTTCAAGAGAATTTGATAAAACAAAACATCAAAAGGGATACTAACTTTACCTTAAGTTTATCAATTCAAGACAACTGTAAAAAAAACTCTTAGTAATAATTTGTTACAACAGTTTTCTTGCCTTGCGATTCTAATACTACTAGACAAGGTATTAATATAACCTTACCTTAATTCCCCAATAGAAACCAATGCCATCTTTCAGACCACAACAGAATCTGTACAATGTAGGTGTGTTCAGCCTAACCAAACGGGTACACCCTCTCCCAACAAACCGTTAGCTTTAATAACCCTTCAGGGGTGTCTCACACAATAGCAAACGTGGGAAAGCCCTGACGGCCATTCTACTGGCATCAGGTGACCCTTGACATGCCTGTCATCGAGGTTTGGGTGCTGTTTTCACGTGGCCAGGATGTAGAAATTAGAGGTTTCCCGTCACCAATGAATGAAATACAGGGAAAAGACTACTGCTACGGTACTACTTCCTGCTAAGAGTAAGAAACAGTCATTTCGACCTTTTTTATTTCCTGGCACTATGCTTTTGATGGACAGAAATACAGTGCGACGACTTCACTGTTCACAGAATATCTTTTATCTGACTCTGAATTAACTCTCAATAGAATTTTGGGCTTTTTCCTTTCAAGTGACAATTTCCAACCTCACTGTCAGGACATCATACAACTTTGTAGTAGTGTGCTAACATCTGTTAACCTGTGACAAGCTGATGCATCGTAGTTCAAAAGCAATTTTCGCTCTTGAAGTTGAACAAAGATGTATCAGCTTGTAGGTATCACAATGTGAACAGATACATTTGCTAAATTTAAGCACATGTGGAGTTATAATGGAAACAGCTTTTTTTCAAAAGATATATATAGTTCAGGTAGGAATATTTCATTTGCTTAGCCAACAAAAATCCTAGTTCTTGGAACTGTCCTCTCTAAACCAGAGCGGTATGTGACTTCCTATATTTCTGTCATCGCTACGTTAACGAGAACATGCTTGTGTTTATACCACAACTTACTGGAGGAACTGTGCAGCTTACCCCATTGAACTGCCACATACTTTCAGGGCACACCCTAACAAACTGTTATTTTCTCTGTTCACTTCAAATAAGGATATTTTGATACAACATGTCTAGTTCATCTATTTTTCATAGTAGTCATAGATTTAGTCAAAACCAGCTGTAGCCTCAAATGTTTGCCTTCAGATTCCAGGTCTTGCATTATTGCAAATTAATAGGTCTAATCATGAGCCATGGTAAACTATAATGTGATGGATATGAAAATACTGAAAGCACACTGACCACACAACTAAATATTCAAAAAAAAGAAGAAATGCTTGTGTCAACCAAGTGACCAGCTCTAGTTCTAGTTCTTACTCTAGTAGTAGTACATACAAGTAAAGACCACCTGGCCAATATTAATCGCAACAACTTTTTGGTGATCCCATAGATAATTTTTCTCATTAACACAAGCATCAAGATTACCTGTCTACATAGACCAGATTCTATTGGTCCCCAAAGGGGTCTTCTTGGGTAGATTTGACTATACTATATGCTTTAAAATGCCAGCACATATTTTACAATCACTCTGATACCAGATGTACTTTTATTGATAAGAAAGCAGTTCACCTTTTAACATCACTAAACCCACACATAATAGAAAAAGTGGGATCTTTTGTCTTCCACTGTCTTCGAAAAAGGAGTCGAACCCATAACCCTGGATCTAGAGTTAGCCTTTACTAGTTTTAGATTAGAGTAGACACTTGTGATATTGTATTTTACACTGTTTGAATCTTTTATGTTACCTGCAATTAGCCTACGGGCAATAAACTTGATTATATTGATATTTGGTGTAAGTTAAATGCACCAGCTGACATCTGAGAATGAGCCATGAGGATTGGGATTTCTATGCTTAGAAACTCCCCAGGGATAGGATAAAACAGCAGGCAGCTACTGGAATTCAGCCTCAGCAAACAGCGTGGTTAAAGTGATTAGTAACAGCCTGTCACTCCCCTCCAGCCAGGCCAGCACACAATGGACCACCGTCAACAGACAGGGAATAATGATTCAACTTGGAGGAATAATGAATATGAATGGTATCCCACTGCTTCATGCATAGAGCTAGCCATGGCTTCTGCAGAATACAAGGTGATGCCCTCTTTCTGAGAAGCGGCTTGGCTGGCAAGCTATGGAGGAATGGTCCCGGGTAACACTGTGTGCTAGACTGGAAGGAAATGTTCTCTCCTGGACACTAGAAATCTGTGCATAAGCAGATAAACCCATTGCTCTTCTTTTTAAACTGTACCATATTATTTTATTCAAATCTCATAACTGATATTTGAACCGGTGCTGCCTTCTTTTGTCTTCATCCTCTGCTTCTAGTATAAATGTCCATCCACAGAGGAATCTGCAATATCTGACATCTATCAGGGCAAATGGTCACCACTGTACGGTGGTGAAGAGAACAGAGAGTCCAATTAAAAGGAACACAATAAAATGAAATAAGAAGAATGAGTTATGGTTTGGGGTTGTCATTGTTTTTTTTTAATGTTTCTGTCTGAAATTCAACTACATGTATTGTTACAGACTGTACACTGAAAATCATAGTTACCAACTAGTACCTTGAAAACTGTATTTTATCAAGTTAACTTAAAGTTCTTGCATTTAATAGAAATATTCTAATTTCTATGAACTATTCAATATACATTACACCAGAGGCTTTGCACATTGGCGACTGCCTTGCAAGTGAAGATTAAACAGTTACAGTAAACATCAGTGTTTTTCTAGTGGTGACCTCAATGTGTACAAATAGTGGGATGAATGGGTAAAGTCTAACGTAATGGCTCCTGAGACAAAGACTTTAGGATTCAGCCTTGGTCCTACACCCAGATAAAGTCATTCTTTTGTGAGGCTGAAAGAGGGGTATCCTATTTCGTTGATAAGATTGTAGATCATTGCTTTGCTTGAGGATTTTTGACAGAAGTTGATAAGGGATTTTCTGCCTCTTTGTCTATGAAAAGCTATTTATTTTTGCTTCATTCAAGCATATGAAAAAAGTTTAGAATCCCTCAATACAGCTTTGGGATTGAGGTTTTGTATTTCGTTGAAAGTTTCAAACCTCGAGTTACAGGTAGTTTTGTAATGCTATTGTTTAGGTCACATTCTACCAATGCCAATGTTGGTAGATATCAAAGTATCTATAGTATTATTAATATATTCACACAAGAAATGATTGGGACATGATTATTAAGACTTGAAATTCTGAAATTGAAATAGAAGTTGAAACACTGAAAAAGGGCAATCAAGATAACGGTAGCACTTAAATGTATACTAATATTTCTTGAAACTTTAAAATGAAGTAATGTTTATAAAGTAGTTAATCTGTACCCTTGAATGTTGAGAGGTTTCTAGCAGAATAACGTAACAGGATGTAATCACACAACAAGGTCATCCACACGTACTTAGCAATCAAGTGGTACCAGGAAGGATGACGGACGCTTTGGTCCTTTTAACGGAAAGTTGATTGTTCAGGTGGGAAAAAAATTCACCCCATGGCCCATCTGTAAAAAAATCTGCACTTCTTGACATAAAATTGATGATGAGTGGGACAAAAACATTTAAAACTGGAGCCCTGCCTAACACCCTGCTGGTCAACTTGACCCAACAACTTAACCCTAGTTGACCAGGGTATTGGGTCGAATTGACCAGGGTGATGGGCCAAGTTGGTAACGGTCTGATTATTCTGATTACCACTGGAAACAGGAACCACTTTCAGCATTCATTTACTGATTAAAAATGCCTCGTTAAGTAGCAATCCTCAAAACTTATCATCATTATGTACTCTACTTAACCAACAGCGGGGCTAATCCCTGTAATAGCCTTGAATCAATCCTTTAAATTTTAATGGGATATCACCATGTGCATTATATGATGTGTGACAAAAAACAGCAACAGACCACTTTTCTGTTTCCTTGCTAATGCATGCACTAGAAAAAATTAAATTTTGTCTTTTCTGGCACTAGTTGTTGCCGTATCAATCTTTGATAGCCTGATTTAATGGCGCTTCTCAGGCCCGTCGTACATTGCCGCGCCTATCCGCGGGGAGGAGTCTACAAGCTCCGGATAGCGGAGTTTGCGTTACACAGACTAAATCTTTGAAGGCTAAATACTTTTGGAATAGTTAATATCATGCCAATTCCCTCTTTAGCATCGCCTGAAGGTAAGAGTATCAGATTTTGATAGGACTCAGTTTATCTAATCTTGGACTGTAAATTTAAATCTTTTACTGATAACCTTGAACTATCAAACAGATTCCAATTCATATATAGTCATGCGCTTTATTATGCATGGGAAGGACCTGCAAATTTTGATGTCAAAATGTATGAACTCGTCTTTTTCAGAAATTTTTGCACCGATAATAATGACAATCCACAGCCCTAAGGCCACAGTTTCTGTTGGCTAGTGCTGCATAAATTCATAAAATAACAGATCTAAGCTTTAATTGGATTTTAGTGTCTTTGTTTACTGGACAAACATGTAGACGAAACAAACAAAGAAATTCCAAGTAGTTCAATCCGACGAGAACAACGAAATTACGTCATCATGAGTCACCTGTCTGAGGACTCAATAATTTTCAACAACATAGAAATCACAAGAAAAACACTCATGAGGAAACATAAACAACCATAAATCATATCAACTAACCATATTAACCACTTAACAATGAAATACACAATATCAGCATATGCAAAAATTTACCTAAAATTATGTTTCGAGAAATGTAAACATTCGATCCCTCCCGAGTTGAGCACCTGTAAAAAATCTGGCCTTGGAAAACTCAGGTTAGGTTTAAAGTGTCCCGCTATGTAAGGTAACAAAGCACCTAGCGGTACACTACCATGGAAAACCTAGCTTCCCTGAAGCTCTGGACAAGGAAAATCCTGAAACAGATAAAACCAAAGGAAAGATTGCTTACCCTTACGAGTTGCTGCTCGTTGTTAGCGGTACATGGCTGACCGTTATGCTCCTATAGGTAAACGTGACGTTTGGACCCGCTGTCTGTGTTTGTGTTCCACCGCCATTTTGGATCAATAATTACACATGCGCACTGATGCAGAAGGCAGGGGAGATTCAGTTTCTGGGTTCACGGAAATCTGGTGGGATTACATGGACGCTATTTGGTAAAACAATTACAGACAGCAATGTTGATGCTCATAAAACAATTACAGAAAGCCATGTTGTTGTTGCGTTGTTGTTTTTTCTTTGCGCAGTTAGCAGTCTAATCTAAGCAGTCTGCAAAATACAATTCATTTATTTTTGACAATGCAGTCTGTGAAATTGTTTAAGTCAACTTTATTTTGTGGACAATGGAGAAGTCAGCTTTCCAAAATTCCGATGCAGTAGCATTGTATCCTTTTCCCTGCCTATCTAAACTTCTTACCGCCTGTCTAGAATAGAAGTTACTCATTTACGACATCTAGCGAACAACTACACAACTGCGGAATGTCCGTAAATAACGAAAGGTTATTCACGTTGCATAAACAAAGATCCCTTTGCACTAATACTATAAGTCTCCGTGATCCAATTGTAAAGCAAGAAAAAATATCTAAAGTCTGTTTGTTTGTTTGTTTGTTTATTTATTTGCTTGTTAATTTGCTTTAATATGACTGCACATTGACATCTCGTCATAAGAAATGGAACACACCTTCCCTTTGACGTCCATATCCGAAACTGGGCCAAACTATCGACCTTTAACGTTAACCCTTAGTTAGTTTTTAGCCGATAGCAAGACGACCTGTTGCTATTGGTAAAATCTTGTGCCTAGGCTCTGCGATCCTCTCATTGTGATGTCAGGAAAACATAAGCTGAGGCGGATTAATAACGAAGCAACGGATATAATCTGTAATGCCAAGAAGAGACAGCCGGACACTGCAGCTGGCAAGTAAGTTGTATTTCCACACAGTCAAACGTTCTAATTTATCGTTCATAACGTTGCATACCATATACGAGTATAACGTTACGTAAAATGTGCAGATTGTTCTTTTGCATCGATGTAGCTATACAATATGGGAGTCTTTAGAGCATTCATTTATATATTTCTCACACCTAAATATTGATAGCAACTACTTAAGCATCAACAGAGCCCTGGGCTGTACGTTACTATGTAGTACACCAGTGAGAGTGCATGTCTAGCGCCTCCGACATGGTCTGCGATTTCTAAGTACTTGGGTAGTGTCTTGGACAAAGATGACAACTAAAAGCAGGAAGGTACATGTTTTGTACATACAGAAAGCTACAAACCTTTTGACAACGACTTTGTTGGTAATCTTCTAGGTTTTCTACTGGAAAGGGGCACAATGGAGCTTCAGTTTGAGGCGCATTAAGAAAACCATAGCGCCGTGACAGCGGTGTGTTCTCGACATGGCGGTCGGCTACATTATCGGCAGGTGTAGAAGATGGAGCCGTCTTCCTCGCCTGCATTGGCGCTCTACAGTCTGGATGTACACCTGTACCGTTGTGATAGCGTTTTTCCTAAGCGTATTGAACTGTATCTTCAACCCAAACGGACTCCTGAACATCGGACGAGACACGAACCGACGAGACCATCCCTGCTGGGTCTTCTCGCTTCTCTTATCGTCTAAATGTTCTTGCAGCTGTGACGAGTCTGTCGCAAAGTTTCCTTTTGAAGTAGATGATCTAGAAAATAATTTTGACACGATAGACACTGAAGAGCTTGAACTGAAGCAAACAAAGGTTTTCTCTGTGATAGAGAAGATATTCAGACGAACTGGAAACTCCATGGCGGCAAAAATTAGAACAATGGACGTCCACACCATCAGTGAAATCCTGTCAAGAAAGACTGAGGAAGGCTCAATGACTGAAGAACAGAGAGAACTGTTGTTCCGAGCCTTTGAGAAGTACAGTAAAATGGATATAACTCTTAAAAATAGGCATCGGGAAAGGAAGACAGGAATTCGGAAAAATAAGAGGGCTGTAGATGACACAAGTGTTGTAAAAGACACCCCGGTGTTGATGTACCAGGACGAGAGTGGAAACCAACAATCTGTTTCTTTTAGGTCTCAAATTATAACTTTCCGACAATCTTATAACCTCACAGCAGTGAACGAACCTTTGCGAATATGGGCGCCAAACGTGATATACAGGGATTTCATCAGGTAAGTTAGAGTATATCTTTTTGCAGTCAAATTTGGTTTTCATCCAAAGTCAGATTCCATGACAAGAACTGGTAGCCTGGGTACCATCCGGATAGTAGTTCGCTCCTACGTTCGCTTCTGCTATCCAGAGAAGCACAGAGAAGCGACTGTATATAGTGTATAAATGAATGTCAGAGCTAGAAGCGACTGTATATAGTGTATAAATGAATGTCAGAGCTAGAAGCGACTGTATATAGTATATAATAATAGCCGGAGCGAACTACTTTCCGGATGGTACCCAGGCTAAAGAACTGGTTCATTGCCAAAATCTACCGGACGAATTAAAAACAAACATCTTGTTCATAAAACCTAACCAGAAAAAAATCTCAGTTGGTCTTTATTCTTGTTACTTTATGAAAAATGTTATGTTTGACCCCCCCCCCCCCAGCGGCTTGTTATTGTACTGCATTAAAATCCAATTTTTATTATCTTTCGATCCGAAAATGCTGCGTTCACCAAGTTGGACTAGTAGATAATTATTGTCTCGTATACAGACAACAGTTACAGGAGTGTTGCACGGCACGTAACAACATGGTGGCCACACAGTCTAACGTCGCCCCCGGCACTACGTTTGGATGGACCTCTCACCCGGTACCCGACTTGTCTTACACCGTCACTAAAAACTTCTACAGTGCCTTTCCAGCGGTAAGTCTTGCTGAAATATACCCGTTTACAGTACGACATCCAGTGACATAACGTTACTAATTCATGATCATAATTGTATTAATGAATTCAAAAGATTTCTTCACTTTCAAAGCTAGACGTTGCCCGTAATGGGAGGATTACCAAATACAGTCAAACCTGTATTAGCGGCCACCTTTGCATAGCGACCACCTGGCCATAGTGGCCGCTTTTTGTCGGTCCCTTGGATTCGTAATGATTAAGAAATAGGCTTAGCGGCCACCTGTCCAACGCGGCCACGGCCACACGATTTTAGGTCCCGTTGATACAGAAACACTGCCTATTGCAACCATACTGCAGCCTTATGTCACCCTGCACCGTGTTTGAAATTGTAGTTTGCAAGGATTTGGAGTTCCTGACAGGGTCATTTTGGCTGTAGCAGAAGGTATGCATGCCTTGAGCATTAAAGTGCAAGTCTTGATCGGTGAATTAACCGTTACTTGGTGAGAAGGATTAGTGGGAACTGTAATCATGTGTAGCTTGTTCATAGTCAATTGATCAACATTTTCTCTATAGTGGCCACCTGTCTATGGTGGCCATATTTCTCCAGTCCCTTGAGTGGCCGCTATAGACAGGTTTGACTGTAGATATGGTTGAAAGTATACATTTATTTCTTCTCTCTCTTCCGCTCTGTCTTTCATTTGTTCATGTCGTCTTGCTTCTCTCAGACTTCGCCGTTCCCTAGCGCGCCATTCCGGACATGCGCAGTTGTAGGTAACAGCGGTGTTCTGCACAGGAGCAACTGTGGGAGACAGATTGACAGCGCTGACTACGTTTTTAGGTATAAAGGGGCTAAGTCTATTCTACAGATTTTATAATAATGTCTATGATTAAGTTTGTTATGATCTTTAAAACTTCTTTGTCCCTTTAGTACGATTGTTGCGATTGTTAAGTAGTAGTTTTTTTTGCTGAAGATAGTCTTTGCTTGGTTTCAGAGACATTTGAAGTCAGGCAGTCCAGTCAGCTATTTAACTTTCCCTTTTTCAGAATAAACTGGCCTCCGACGAGGGGGAAAGAGGCACATGTGCAGGACGTTGGGTCGAAAAGAAACCTCACTACTGCCACCTTCCATCAAGTGAAAAGGTGAGTAAAGGTGTATCTTGCATTGAACAAAACTTTGTTATAGTACACATAAGGGCCATATATAAGGCGGTGGCGTTAAAACATGTTTTGTTCACATTACCCATTACAGTGTACACTGGGGAATAGAAAGTTTTCTGACATCTGAAAATCGCCTACATTAACAATGCCGGGTCGCATTAGACGTAACGTCGATGTACTCTGACTAGATGGTTAAAAAATCGAAACAAGTAAATGGAAATGCACGTACGGATATTTAAATGATACTTGTAAACAGAACCTGTTTTATCTTTTTTTTGTCAATCTATCTTGTACAATGCAGGTTTCAGAAACATTCGCAAAAGAAAGAGGTGCTGGAGATGCTGGAATCCCTTTACGGCTTGTTGTTCATTAGAAAACCGACAGGTGGGGTTATGGTATTGTCCTTGGTGCTGAACGTCTTTCCATCCGAGTTCTCCATTTCAAAAACATGGTCACTGTTAGAATTTCGGCTTTACCGCGACTTAAAGTGACTTAGATGACGTGAAAGTCAAGTAGACGGTTTCCTTAAGCAATAATTTAACAAATACTGCTCTATATCTCTTTCTTCCGACCGACTACAGGTTACCTCCTAGCGGTAAACCAGGTACTGCAGGATGCGGGGCGACCACTCAGACTTGTTTACCAGAATCCCCCGCACTACATTTCTGTCAACGATTACTGGAATACACATGGTCTGCATCATATAACCATAACAACAGGTCATTAACATGTTTATTTTGCGTTAGTTGTTGTGTTGTTTGTTAGTTGTCAGCTGGCTCTTGTATACTTTTAATTTTTCCACATTTTTCCACATGCAAATTTTTCCTCTCGTATCGTTTTCAACTATGCGATTATTTCATAGTTCTCATGATAGTCCTCTTACATGTCTTATCTGAAAGGAAATTAAAACGCCCTAGAATACAATAAAAGAATAAAAAGCACAAAACAAGATATCACTGAAACTATTCCGGCTTTTCACACTACAGGTCTGTACCTAATATCGTCAGCGCTCACGTTGTGTGAGGAAGTCACTGTCTATGGGTTCTGGCCATTTCCATTCACAGAATTCGGTAAAAAGGTAGGTCCATTTCAGACTTTTGACGTCGTGCATTCAATCCTCTTCCAATCTTCGTAACGTTAGATGCTTCAGGCACATATTGTCCTTTTTGTCATTTCCGTCCAAATGTTCTCGTTACACCTTGTGTGTCCCACCTATCATCCCAGTATACATAGTAAAGCCTGTTTTGTTGATGTGATGCTTTACATTGCCATCTTATTGTCCTCACTTTCGATGGGAAGATTTTCGAGCCGCTAGCATTAGGTTTAACCAAAAACCATTTTGACAGCTCAGACATCAAATTGATACACAATGTACCGACAAGTATCCAGCCATTCTCTCTCGGATGTCCATTCAGGTGCCGTTTCACTACTGGGTGGGCCACATCTTCCTCCCACCGAGGGAGCGCGGCGTGGTGTACGACATGGCCGCCGAGTTCATGCAGATCCGGGAGCTGCACAGGAAAGGCGTGGTCAGAGTCGTCACGGACAAGTGCAAACAGTGACGGAGACATTGCCGGAAGGGCTGTGGAGTATTGGTGGTGGATTACGTTAGAAGTCACTTTTTTGAGATTTAGAAATATTGACAGAACAGGTGGCTATGACTTTTTCAGATGGTCAACTGATAGTAGAGTGTTATACTCACGCCGGATTGACACCTCCTCATTTTCAAGGGCGTAGAATGAGGAAAGAGGTGTGACGTGCCTTTTTTCCGGAGGAAAGAGTGTGACGTCCACAACACCGGGCATTGCCTTTGATTCGAACCCAGAACCTTCAACTACAAGATTATATTGCCACTCCCCCATCCACAATATCACCTCACCACCTATCTGCTATATCTGCCAAGGGTTTAAAAGGATAGTATTATGGATAAATTTGCGCAGTGTGTATTCAGACAACGTCATTGGTGTTTCTGCCGCCATGTTGGGGTCCTTCATCAGCATAATTGTCACATTGAAGTGGGATACCAACATGGTCTATTTTGCAATATTCATGTAAAGCGTAGCGAAACTCATGAAAGTCTCCATCGCTGACTGAGCATCTATATGATAACTTTGGTTTCATTAAGTTTTTGCTAGCGATAAAGTTTACTTTGAGTCTAAAATCGCCACACCTTGAATACTTTTGTCATATCTTTAGTTAAGTGTTCTGTCACAAGTGACCTACATCCTTACTGACATCTGACTGAAAGACTGTAACATTATCACCTTTTTACACAATAAAAGTTCTTACAGTGTCCTGATCTTTTGAAGAGGCTTGGGCTTTAATAATATACGTCCATACGATGAGCAACTGTTACAATGCTACCGTACCGTTTCATTGTTGTTAACACCTGTCAGTGATGATAGTTTTGCCTCGTTGTATATATTGTGACGGATACACGAGAACGCACAGGAGTCACGTGGTCTTTTCAGACCAAGGGTCACTTTTATAAGGTAAACAAAAGTGACGCCGTCGTCAAACAACGGAGGTCTGTACAGCTGATACGCAGTGCTCTGTAAGATTTGGACACTTCAAGCACGAATCAAGACGACTTTCGCAAGGTACGACTGAGAAGAAGTCGGAACAGCAGTCACCATGTCGAGGCCTGATTTGAATGGAACCTGGAACCAAGTTAAAAACGACAACTTCGATGCGTACATGAGAGCATTGAGTAAGTACCGTTCGATACTTGAACAGGGGTTGCGGGGTTTTGATCAGATACGGCTAGTTTTTGCCACTCCCACCAAACTGGGGCCAGCCTATTGATCATGCCTGGTAAACGTGCATGTACAAAGGTAACACAGACGTCGATGTTTCTGATTTTAACATTTTTGTGAAACCTAGCTGCATGGAAAAGCTTGCACAGATCTGCGTGCGAAAGGAAAAGCATTACCAATCCGTCACAGCGGTCTCATCAGATACTGCTGACCCAGAGTGATTTTTAATCCGATTTTCTTTTGGTTGTCCCTAGAGGGTAAATTAATGATTCGGAACCTTAAAAATGGTTGGTTTTAGTATCTTGGGCATTGAAGAACCCTTTGTTGGATATACGTCGAAAGAGTTTGTTTCCGTCTCATCCTCGACTTTTCCGCTGATATGTAGACACTAGACAGAACAGAGAACTTCCTTGCCAAGTTGGAAACTAGATGATTCACCATACAGAAAACACCAGCACTGCTGCAATTTAGTGTAATAGAGAAGGAATTTTAATGTCCAACGTCAAGCTACTACATTGAAACGTAAGCGTACACCTTCGGACCAGGACAGGGGCGCCTTGTTGGCGGTATCGCAGGTAATTGTAGCTGAAGCCGTATCCACTTTCAAAACAACGCTGACGATCAATAGCGCGGGGTACGACCATATTGACATGGCGACACTAAATGCTTTTCAGGTACCATTTGCATGAAAAAGGACCGATCATTGACAACTTAGATATATTTTTTTTTGCAAAACGGAAAATCAAAACGTCGATTGATGTGATTTAAACAGGGGGAGGTGTGTCTTAAAGTAAATAAAGCTGCTTCAAAGGTTTGTATT
>NC_049981.1:27571125-27705106 GCF_000003815.2 Branchiostoma floridae
TATACAACTACCTACACCACAGTCAAAGGATAATTAGATACAAGTTCCTTTCCCAGTTTCCCAGTATAAGAACCTTCCCGGTTGAAAATTGCGAATCATGATAACATTACATATACCATTGAGTAACTTTTGGACTGGATAGTGATACCAAGGGCATTTATTTTATGGGCCCTTGGATATTTCAGTCATAGTATATGAAACAGAAACACTGCTGGTATTTACGAATTTACGAGTTCAGAGGTCATACAAAGCTATCCAGTCCAAAAGTTACTCAATGGTATATGTAATGTTATCATGATATACGGTGCATCATGCATGATATACTTAGTCTAGTAAATGATATACATGTACTTGTATTTAATTATCCTTTGACTGTGCCGAAGAAAGTGGTATAGTTTAAAATAATATGATATTCTCTATCTCCGTACCGAATTTGAAATAAAATGACTTTCCTGTGAAATGTGAGATAAAATGTGTAGTCGTTTCTATGGGATTGTTATCTCTTATCCGATAATACTAGTAATCTTTTTAATGAAACAAAAAGAGCCTGACAGAATGAGTATCCCGGAGACAGTCTACAATAGGTTTGATACACCCAGTTGCTATCCCACAAAAGATTATGATTCAATTCATTACCGTATTCACGAAACAAACAATAGGACCGCGAATACCACTTTGCGCCCCCTACCCCGTTTTGTCCCTGAAGGAGGTTTCCTCTATACAGATCAAGGAACTTTTCTCTAAAATTAAATCTAATCACCTCATATCTTCACACATTCTTAGACGTGGGCTTCGCGACCAGGAAGATCGGAAACATGCTCAGCCCCCAAAAGGTGATCACACAAGCCGGAGACCACATGAACATCAAGACACTCAGCACCTTCAAGAACCACGAGATAGACTTCGACCTCGGGCAAGAGTTTGAAGAGCACACGCTGGACGGCAGGACGGTAAAGGTGGGCACGTCGTCAAAAGATAAAAAGAAATTAGAAACACTTTTATCTAAATAACATATTCAGACTTCAGCGTGCCCTGTGTCTGACATGTTCATTTTTTGGTGACGCCTCTGAAGCGGAGACGGGCCACATTCAAATGGAATGCCACATATCAGTGCTGATTACCGCGTTTGTGCATAATGTGTTGAGTTGCATTATTTCATACAAGAGTTCTCAGTGCTTGATTCAGTTTATGATTACGCTTCTTGATCGCTGGTACAAGAAATTTTCTCAACACAAGCATAAACTTCAAGCACAGTCTATTTATGCTAAATTGATCACTTTTCCATCCCCAGACCACCATCAACTGGGACGGGGAAAAGTTGTGTGCAGACCAGAAGGGGGAGAAGGCTGACCGGGGCTGGTGTCACACACTGGTGGACGGAATTCTGCACCTGGTCAGTGTCACTTCGAACGGAGAACTAAATTTGTGGGTTTCAATTTGGGAAAGGGCGGCTCTAGTCGTGGCAGAGAGAGGAGGGTAAGACTGGGAAAACTGAAGGAACAGGCTAGCTGGAGTTTGCACCAGTATTTGGGATGGAGTGGTTGTCCGGGGCCACAATCGAACGGACACCTTATTAGCCATTTTGTCATCAAGTATATGTATATGTATATACATATTTTCATAGATCAGATGGGTGGATGGGTGGAGTAATTGGGTCGGTCTATGTTCACTGTCATTGTTTAATTGTTATGTTTTGTAGATGCCTTCATCGCTATTGTATGTATATAGCAATGTAAAACACGGAAATGCTGATACAATATGGTTATAGATTATATTTTTACACCCCCAGGACCTTCATTGTGGTGACGTCCGCTGCCATCAGGAGTTCAAGAAAGAATCTTAATACGTGTATCTACCTTGAAGAAAGAGAAGACGCTATCTGTTGTTTTCACCATTTAAACTCTTTATTTCAATTAAGCCTTTTCTTGTTAACATATTGTGATGGCGGTTTCAAAAATGCGATGTAAACGTTTGCCGTGTGAAGAAAATGATGTGAACATGTGAATATGTCTAACAAGTAAAAACTAACGGGGTTGCTAACGCTAATTGTACATTCTTCTTAACCCAAATTACGTGAAACCGTGTCGAGTGTTTTCTAAAAGACTCTAGGTGAATGGATTATGGTTCAAACGTTGAGTCCTCATGATTTTCAATGCAGTTGGAAAGAGGGAACATTTAACACATCACTTGATTGAAGCAAATACATTTGATACAATAAAGTTCAAGGAAAATATCTTGTACATGATACAATATGGCTACACAAAAGGGAATTGTAATTGTATATTGATGAGACCGGCATGATCTGCTAACTACGTCTAATGTCTTGAACATACTACGTCCCCCTGTGGACGAAGAGGTAATTTTGCGACGACTCTGGGGTGGAGCCGACAGTACGGTATCAGACTTTGGCTGTGACGCTGTAGATAACATTGTTATCCTCACGGATCATTGTATAGCTAAGGGGTTGGTAAGAAGACTCTCAGAGGGACTGTAGGAAACGGGGAAATAAGAACATACATTGTTGTAAAAGAACCCCCCCCCCCTCCAGTCCACAGCACCTATTTGTTCCGGTACAAGTATTACAGGTCATTCTAAGGACACGACAAAACTAAGATAAAACGGACAAGATAACTCGACAAAGGTCTAGGACCAAAATCAAACATGTTAAACTTAACGAACCTCCGGTGAAGAGAGAGACCACGAGGTTTCAGCTGGGGTGATGTGCTTGTCATATGGCAGCACGTCACCGGAACGTACTGCGCCTGCGCGAAAAGTATAGACATGCTAAACCTTGCTAAACCCCCGGTTTACTAAAGGGCCGCATTTAAGAAAGTACGTGCGTGTATAAGGGTAAAATCCCGTGTACGTTTTACATGAAACCATGTCTCTAACATATACTGTGCAACAAGCGGGATTTCAATGCAACGTTGACCAAACCAAGCCCCAAACCACCAGGGTTCGCGCAGGCGCAGTACGTTCCGGTGACGTGCTTCATATGGCCTTGTACCTCACATATGAGTGAAACTGTTTGTGTAGCATAACTGCTAATCGCAAGAGGGCGCAAATGAAATACTCAGACTCTTCAAAAATAGTTGAATTTTGTTCGATAAATCCACGACCGTCCGAAGCATGTTCCCCATTTGCTGTTGTGTGCCACACATGGATGTCAGACTGTTTATAGGGCCTTCACAGGCCAGCTGAGTTACACCCTGATAAACATGATGTGTATTATTGAGATCGGGCTAGGGGTCTGGCATCCAGGCTAGGTTCGCCCACGAGACTAAAAGAATTATTAGTTCTTACTAGTATGTAACCCAGGTCGTTGTCGTAGAAATAGTATGTGCGTTGCAAATTCATTACAATTGTGCATGTCCTTCATTCTAGAGGCTGGATTGCATCAGTCACTGTTCCTGACCCATGTTTAGTTGCTGTTTAGGGAATCTCTAAAGAATCACTTGGCGATATACCCAGATAATGGTACCCTGTAACAACAATGGTCTCGTCCATAACTCGGCATGCCCATGTAACTAGCAGGTGGTCATGTCACGGATAACAATAAAAATGTGGGCTTCGATCACAGCGTACTACATGTTGAAAACATTTTGGAGGGTCTATGTAGAGCTTGTAATAGACTACCTACTAGCTACATAATCAATACACCAAAGGGTCGTTTGGTACCCAACCTTACATCCTCATCCTCCTAACGTGTTTTGTTATGATGTGATTCATAGATATATGAATAGTTCCTCGATGACATAGATACAACTGATTAATCACATTAAGACCAAGGAAGATAAAAAGGTATATGTCACATATTCCTTTACTAAACATACGCAAAACAAAAGCAGCATTTTATTTATTTCATTCTATACAGCAGAATAGAACCAGACGTGCCATCAGAGAATAACGTACAATATGACAATGGGCACATAATATCAAGTAACACTATATAGAAATATTGAACATTTGAGAGATATGTTCACGGTCTCTTATATGAACGATTGAATGAATAAATGGATTGAATGGATGGATGCATGATAATTGCCATACTACGATATCATATTCTCAGTTTCGACATATTGACATTTTTGTCTATTCTTTCACCAAATCAAGCCAAGATTCCAGTTAACGACAATCTTTTGTATCAGTCAGGTTGTAATTTGTATGAAGGTACGGTTTAGTTTTGGGTTGTGATCCATTACTCTGAAGCTGAATATTTGATACTCATAACCTCCTATCCCAGCCTTCGCTCTAAGCTAAGTTTAGTTACACAACATAAAATGACAGCTACAGTACATAGATATACTGACACGTGTAGCAAGTTCCTTGTTGGATTTAGTGGGGGAGGGAGCGGCAGGTTTAGCTGGACTGCATGGCAGCCGCCGCCGCCATCATCCTCTCCTGAATGTCCTTTATGCCCGGCAGCGCCACCATGCGGTCCCGCCAGGCAACGATGTTCTTGTAGCTGCTGGTGTCGTACCCGACTATACCCAGCATGCCACAGGAACCACCAAGGGTGAAATCTGCAACGGGAATGTGAGTAAGACCAAATTAATCGCTTATTCGCATACGTATACAGACACAGTATAGGCACAGACAAACAGAAACACACACACACACACACACACACACACACAAAGACACACACTTCGTTTTGCCTACTGCTAAAACGTTTTGAATGCCCACCTGCCAGCGAAAGCTCGTTGCCTGCGACGTACTTCTTTCCCTCCAACATCTTGTCGAAGGTTTCCAACTGGTCCGCCAACTTCTTCTTGGCCTCCTCGTCCGGATCTTTCTTGGCGAACAGCAGTGGGGCCTGAGTTTGCGGGGATGACAAGTCGATAACGTAAGATACAACGACAGGAGAGATGCATGGCCTATTGTATTCTGGTCTTCACTCGCTCATGCTGCGTACTCGCACATCTTCCTAGTGCCCATCTACCCTAGTCTCGAACTATGCTATCTGCTGCAACTACTTTATCTGGTAAAAAGTACCAGTTGTTAACAGCTCTAACACGAAAAGTTAGACTTCCCACCCTGTTCCTCGCCAGTGGGACTTTTAGCTTGAGATTGTGTCCTCCGGCTAACGTCTAGATCTGTTCCACAGAAAAGTAGAAACTATTTATTAAAGGACTGGGACCCTAATCTGCTATATTTACATAAACAAGAAAATGTACTGACCATGTAGCCGACGATGGCGGGGTTGAATGAGCACAGGTCGTACTGCAGCATTAGGTTGATCTGTGCCCTTTTCTCGGGGTTCTTCGGGTACAGCTTCTCCGGAGTCTTGCAGTACTTGTCATTCAGGTAGATATTGATGGCACGGCTGGAAGGAGGAGAACAAGAGGAGAATGATAACCTTGTTGCAAACTTTATTACCTTATTGCTCTACATTACATGTCCTCTGTCTTAGGCTACGGCGCCATTGATAGTTCAGCGCCGTCCACTGGAGGCTGCTACCACTCTGTGACTACTGAGCTGAGCGACTGAACTGACTGGACAGCTCAATCAACGAATTTCATAGATATAGTACGATTTTTCTCGTTTTGTGTCTGTTCACCTCACCTCACCTCAACTATCCTATCTGTTCCTGTTTTTAAATCATACCTTTACATCATACTTGCATCCTATTACAATCATCAAAACGAGAGTCACACAAAATTAAACTTTGGCCACAGTACGATCTAATAAAAAAGAGGTCGGCAGAGACAATTCTTTCAGGTTTTGTGTAGTAATCTAGCTCTAATGTAAAGTCTTTTCTGAGCATGCGTACAGCGCCCAGTGCAGGTCATAACCTGGTTAACATAGCGACCAGTGAAACTTGGATGAAACAATAGAATAATTGTGCCTTAAGCCAAAACAAATAGCATAGTTCACACAAGTCCAAATGATAGACCTTACAACCTAATGTTGCTCTACAGCGGAACAATTTAGAATGAATCCTTGCTATAAGGCTTGTTTTCAACGTTAACTGATATAAAGAGCCTGATGAATTTGATAAGCTACCAAGTCTTGTATTGGGAAGAAGCTAGTCTAGTATGAAACCCATATCATATGCTATGGGAAATGTGTCGTTTACCTTATAGATTGCATATATATCAAAGCAAGTGGAAATACTAAAATCATCACAATACGATATCCTTCGTTCTCTTTGTGGTCGTTGTATGTCCATCATCAGAACGCTACTTTTCCAGAAGCGCGCCGTCACCTCACCTTTCCCACATAATGAACCCGTCCTCATCAATAGTGGGGACGCAGTGGCAGGGGTTCATGGCGAGGAACTCCGGCTTCATGTGTTCCCCCGAAAACAGGTCCACAGATTTCTCCTCCAGATCTAACCCGATCGTCTTGGCGCACATCATCACGGCACGACAAGGCGCCGACAGAATGTTGTGGTACAGTGTCACCGGCATGATTCTGACTGGAGCTAGCTGGGCGTAGGTCTGGTCGAAACGATCACTGTGCTGCCAATAAAGTATTGTTTCTGTGCCCTGACCTTGGGGTCACGGCTACACAATACACCGGTGTCGTGTGGCAAACTTCAGCACCACAACACCGCGCAAACATGAGCTTGGAGTCGACCATTTTGTTTCAAGGGGAGTAAGGCAAGGACAGAAGGTTGTTTTCTTTCATCGTCGATGTCGTCATACCTCGGCCGAACAATCCCAAATGACTGTATATTGTGTTTGGTGAAAGACTTTTTTCTTCACATTATCACAAGTCTACAACTCTTAGCGTTCGATGTCGAGGAAATGGGCAGCTAAATACGTACACTGATGCATTTTCCGTCGCACAACTGCTCAATGTCGTTTATACCCCCTCACACTAGGCGAAAATCGATCGAACGACGATTCTGCGAGCTCATTACGAGGAGGTGTGACCCTGATGCCGACGAAGAAACTCTGCCATTTTTTCCGGGACAGCGTTTCTTTTATTTATGAGATCTCCACTTTCATGTGACGATGATGATGATTTACATGTGAATATCAGACAATGATATTATGCAGCCATTTGAAAGTTTATCAACTTTATTTTTTACAACCATACAAGACTTTCTTCACAGTTTCCAATAGTGCACAGTGAAAGAACAACTTTAATGTTGCAGCGATTCATTATCTAACCAAAGGCCGTCACTTAGTAAAATGTACAAAAATACAGAAAACAGAAATTAGTCCTCTAGAACAAAAATAGTTTTCCACTGCTATTGTCCAGACTCGACGGACGAACAACAACTGATATTCTTATATAATTGTATTCATTCGTTCTATAACATAAGGCACTGTTTCAGTCTTTAAATCGAAGAATGATATGGGAAATATATCTTTTTCTCTGTTTTATTATTCACATTATGGACAAAAACGCGATAACATAACTGAAGCATAGGAAATGTACATTCTGAAGATCTTTAGCAGCAATACATGACAAATTTAACTGTGACATGCTTCCATCGGAGTGTAGTTGACATTGTTTGAGGAACGTTTAGAAAAAGGGCTATTTTGTACAATTTCTCGCAAATTTCAAAAGGTCTTAGAGATTCTTCTTCTTCGCGTGTAAATATAAAAAATGGTATTGCTTACTGTAAAAAGAAAGGCTCAATCTATGCTTTCTTACTTCAATAGATTAGCATAGATTTGATTGAACTAAACTGTGTGCCAAGAGCACTGTCTTTATCCTTAGTCACTGAGATAGTGTGAACATATTGTCCTTATCCTTATGCGGATTGTGGCTTCATCATGTCGTACCACCCCTTGTTGGTCTCCTCAAAGTACGGCAGCGCCCTCATGCGGTCGTTCCAGGCCTTGATGCAGGGGTAGTTGCTTTTGTAGTCGAAATCTTTGAAGTCCAAGAGGGTCAAGGAAGCCATCAGGCTGAAATCTGCGGAAGAAAATGTTAGGAATTTGTGAAAAATATGTTGGTTAACATTACCATGAATCGTCCACTCTCAAAATGTATGTCCGATTTGAGGACAAAAGGATCAAAGTTAACTAAAATCAGATACTGACTAAAATAATGTGATGATCCCTCCATTCTAAATATAATGCAGGGCATGAAAAGCTACATGTTTTATTGAAAGTCCACCAAGGACTGTTGACATATATACTGGTAATCTAATTCCATACTGCAAATGTCTGTTAATATGGAGTACGTTAGTCTCGTAATAGTCTTGTTGAGTAATAGAAGTCGTGTCAAGCACAATTGTGCAGTACATTATCATGTAAAAGGCACATGTTGTACCTGGCAATGTGAGGCAGTCCCCTGCCACGTAAGTCTTCCCCTCCAACACTTTGTTAAACAGCTCAAGGCTTGTCCTGACTTTCTCCGCTTTCTCAGGGTCTGCTTCCTCTCCCCTAAGGATCTGTGGTGCCTGTGGCAGGGTAGAAAACGTGTGTTATAAACTGAATATGGACATGAAGGTCTGTAGTCAAAATCATCATCACTTGATAATGCACCATAATTACCAATGGACATTTGTACAGGACGACACTTACCATGTAGCTAGCGATGCTGGAGTCAAAGTTTTGGTGAAAGCCGAACATGAGGTTGACTTTAGCTCGCTTCTGAAGATCTGTCGGGTAGAGCCTCGCAGGGTCTTTTGCGTACTTGTCGTTCAAATAGACCATGATAGCGGCACTATAGAGACAAAAAAAAAACACAAGAAAAATCATTGCAGTGCTTCATAATGTTTTTTACATCGTGCAATATCAAATATCGTACCCAAACTATCTAAGTGAAGCATAGGCAGAGTAACAGACTACCAACCATCCTCAAAATCATATTTTCAGATGTCTATGATAGTTTATTTTCATACAAGCGGAAAATCTGAACTATGATAGCTGGAGTAGAGGAGTGAATATGAAAGATTGAATATCACCTAGCGTGTACAGTAGCTACACTTTGTTAATTACCCTGTAACCGAGCACCCAACCTGTTCTGCAGAGTCATTCTGTAAGCATATACCTTGCGTGTGGTGTGGTGAGATGATTACAATCCGATCCATGTGGTAATGGAGAATCTATCAAAATACTATAATACCGCCTCTATAATGATTCCTGTTATATTCAACAGAATACCAGTATTCTTAATCTAGATCAGAGAAGAGATTTTCTTGTCTCGACTGGACAAAGTTTTTTTTTCGTCAACTACATCTTCATCTGTGTATGTAGAATGAAAACCGTTATAATCACAATTTTCCTACCCCTTGATGAAATGGAGTATCCCAAGACACCTGAACCTTGGAACTTTAAACCACGTTCCTTAGTAACCGATGCCATAACACTGTCTCAAGTTTTACAACAACACCACGTACACCCCAGCGCACATTCACACACCAGGCATGGCTGTCATGGATCCCTCAGCCGTTCAAAGAGACCCCAAGAAACGTTTCCAAAGCAAACATAGCTTGTTGCCATGCTCATTTCTTAAGTTAACAATGATATCTCTCTTGTGTTAACATTATTAAGATACGGAGTAAGCCAACATGACAAAGCAAAATTAATCACTGGCCAAAGCTTAGCAGCTTTGTTAGCTTGATGAACAAAGATTTCCTCCACGACTTTGACCCGGACTGACCCGGTGGCTAGTTACCGAGTTGGTGTATAATATCAACAAAGTATCTTAAACAGCAAATAAGTCCATTACCCAATGCCAAGGAGTGAGGCAAATGTTTAATATCCAAGCGTGCAATGCACAGCATTTTAGCAGTTGATTTTTGTCTGTTACTGTTTCTATACTTGTATATATTTGGGTGTAACTTTAAATAATTAATCAAAATCTTTCTTAGTTGGACGTAAGTTCAAACTAACAAAATGTGATTAAAGATCATCTTGTTAGAGTAGAGCCAAAAGCAAACAATGCAGAAATTAATTTCAACATCGCGACATGCAATGGACTGTCAAGAAAATCAACCCCCGAAATGTAATGGAATTCTATATCAAATGTTTGTTGTCGGAGTGTTTTATTCAAGTTTATGAGTATGAAAGCTATGTATGTACGTGTGCATATTAGCGATGCAAGATAGTCAGACTTCGATTAAGATGATAATAGCTTGACATTACTTTATCTTATATGTCTCTCGAGCTAATGAAAGTTGTCTGGCATGCGGTGGATATTGATATTAGATGCTGGGTGTTAGCGTCTGCTTCCCAAAGAAGATACACCTTCTTCTTCCACTGAGATAGATACAGCAGAATTTCCTAACGGAACATTTCTTTATGTGATTACATAACCTACAAACCATTTCACACTCATACAAGTAAGTTTGTTTCTCTTTATACAAAATACTTCGATAAGATGCAATGTGACCTACAAGTATAACAAACGTACAAAAAATTACTTTAATTAAGATGTGTTTTCTGAATATAGGAGTGAGTTGGCACGCAACTTATTCTGCCGTTGATAGTCAAAAACATTTTTGTAATGAAAGAATGTATATATAACCAAAGGCCTTACCTTTCCCAGAGCGTCAAACCTCCGTCCTTGATTGTGGGGACACAGTGACAAGGGTTCATCGCCAGGAACTCTGGCGTCCTGGCCTCCTATTGTATTGTCAAGACAGAACCGATGGTTAAAGAAGTGTACGGAAAGTAAGTCCTGATATCCTTGCCTGAGTAAATAACGACTATTACCGAAGGATATAACATTCAAGTCGTACTTTTTCATGCAACAAGCTCGAGTGGTAGAACGAATGATCGCATATTATATACTGTTGTAGTGAAAAGTATGAATTACGTATACCTACTTCTAGAAACACTTAACACAGACTAGCAGACTTGTAAAAACATTGATTGTTAGTTCGGCATACACTAAAACTTATAATACAATGAGAAAGATATTATCAAAGTATTTGTCATGCTTGCGGATGCACTTATTACAGTTTGCCATGTGTTCATTCAATGAAAACAGTATCCTACTTACCCCCTTCTGTAAATCTACTAATTTGTGGTTGAGTTCCAACCCGACCTCTTTAGCGAACATAAGAACTGCGCGGCATGACGGCGAGAACAACGCCAAGTACAGGTCCACCGACGGTTTCTGGCCCTTTGACGGCACGGTCGCGTTCTTGGATCCACCACACCCCATCGTTAGTCCTCTGAGTTCTGAATCTGCGACCTGTTGGGAACACCTGTAGCAACTTCTGTACCGCCGGGAACCAGTGTTGACAGTGAAAGTTGAAGCGGTTTGCTTTGTTCACCTGTCGTGCGCCTGCGTTATTGGGCAGGCCTATAGCTCGATGTTGTCGTGGGACGATTCCATTGTCACTGTGGGGGAGTGAATTGTGTACGGGGTATGGTCGGGTTATATTCTTATTCTAATCAAGTAATCCCAAGCGCAGGTGTAGAAAGTTAACCAATCTATAAATCAAGAACGGATGAGAAAGATTAAGGGAAACAGGTGAGGCCTGCCACATGAACACAGGGTATAATATTATTCTAATCAAGTATTCCCAAGCGCAGGTGTAGAACGTTAACCAATCTAATCAAGAACAGATGAGAAAGATTAAGGAAAACAGGTGAGGCCTGCCACATGTATACAGGGTATGATATGAACAGAACAAAGGAAATCCATGCAGACAGTCCAAGTGAATGCCGAGCGCAGGAAAGCGAGATGGAAGCAAGGACATGAAGAGTAAGAGTTACGTGCACGTGAGCGGGGTTGATAAATGGGTTGGTGAAGGGAAGGAGATGGGGGAAATTTGAAAAAAAAATACACCCGCCCGTAACTATATATAGGATTTAATATCAATCCTATTCCACATCGGCCTGCATCAGGTAATTAAGGTATTTAGGTTGGCTAAATTGGCATTTTGACCTTTCATTGTTTTCTCGAATGAATTAAGAAAGAGCAGAGCCGTAACGAATATTGATTAATGGACATAAAAGAATTCTAAATCTGATTTTTTGGGGCCATATTGATGACGTCATCAGGTTTTATTGCCCCTAGTAATAGGATTATTTTTTCTATGACCAAATACAGCACTTTGGTACATACCACTGCAATGAAACTATGTTTTTCATGTGCATAATGATAAAGGCTACAAACTCACGGTTGCGCAAATTGATATCTACTAACGATCTGTAGTTATTAAAAATGATTTATTTTTTAATTAGATGAAAACAAATATTTTCTTATTACATCAGTTATCATTAGTAGATATCAATTTGAAAACATAATTTCATTGCAGTGGTGTGTACCAAAGTGCTGTATTTTGTCATTACAGATATTAGGAGCAATAAAACCTGATGACGTCATCAATATGGCCCAAAAAAATTAGACTTGGAATTCTTTCATGCCCATCTATCAATATTCGTTACGGCTCTGTTCTGTCTTAATTCATTAAATTAAATGAGAAAACAATGGAAGGTCAAAATGCCAATTTAGCCAACCTAAATACCTTAAACAGTCGTGCGACACCCACACGACAAAAACTTCTATGATACAGTCCCTGTCAACGTTGTCAATGTTTCGTCCCTGAGTTTTCATCACCGGCAGGAATAATTATCACTAGTAGTCCTTCTATACAATACTGCTGATGACAATATGTCGCCGTTGTGAATCGTGATGTAATAATATCGACCTTGTTTTCTGGAGACACACCCTTGTGGGTCACATCTTCAGCGATGGAATCATTGGATCGATAAAATACACATTTCGATGACATGTATCATATTGCCAGGCCATGAATCAAACTAAGAGAAAACTGAAACCAAAGAACAGGCGGTCACTTCTTGGAATATCGGTTTATCTATTAAAAAAATACACAACCTTATGGAATATGGCGATGTTGTTTTAATATTCAATATCTATGTAACATAGATTTACGTGTTTTGTGTGAATAAAAATTCACATGAAAGAAACATGGAGAAGTTCTTCAAAAAAGTTTACTAGTATATATAAAGTATGATATTGTTATGCATAATCTAATAATCAAAAACTCTTTAGCACATTTCGATATTTCGTACTTCATTTTGTAAAAAGTAAACAAAGTATGTATATGTGTTAAAAGTCTCTACATTTTGTATATTTTCTTTATTACATTTTGTTATACATTTATTCATATCACAGCTATACCATCTTACAGCATAGGATTCATCAATGTCTGGTTTCGATGTTTACTGACTCAAATCGTGTTGCGTTATAGATGCTTTCCATGCTGAAACCGCTGGGTGTCGTTGCTGATCAGTTGTTGGCAGTTCTTGTTTCAGAAGCGATCTGAAAGAAATTGGAAACAATTACATGTATTTAATTATAATATCGAATTTCTTGTTTGCACATTACGTTTCAGAACTCTCTAGCGTGGTTGTCTCTACTGACAAGTGTCGAAGAGAGTCATAAAAAGGTATATCCTTTAACGTGAATTTTGATTATTTCAATCCCTTGTTGAAAACGCTGATACTCGTAGTCGTGAATGTTTCTTTTTATCCCCCACCCACCCCCCGCTAATTATAAGGGGTTATGAATAGTAGAATTAGGCAAAAACATGGCGAACAATATAGACCAGGAGAGTGAGATCGTGCAAACTGCAAAGGCTCGCATTTCCCCTCAGAAACCGCGCGGGCAAATGACTCCATGTGGTGGCCAAATCCTCTGGCAAGGTTTTCTCCCTATTTCAGTATTTGGCTAAATTGTACTAGTTTTCAACGTAGCTAGTCTGGTGTAGACTAGATTTTTCTGTTCTAGCCTGGTACTCACTCAGTTGTTTCTCCGTGTTGAAGGCAGTGTGGTACGTGGTCTCCCACATGACAGGCATGCCGTACACGTCCCGCTGGACCTTGTGTAGAGTCGGCGGCTTGGCGGGGCGGGGTGGGTCAGGGTCCCGGTATGCCGCGGGGGGAGACTCCTAAAAATCAAACAGTCACTCAGTCAGTGTTGTGATATAAAACTATAAGGCAAACATCATGGAGGAAACGAATGAACACACACACACACACGCACACACACACACACATTCTCTCTCTCTCTCTGTCTCTCTCTCTCTCTCTCTCTCTCTGTCCTTCAGTGTTGAAAAAGTCGTCTTGAGTATAACGACATAAGTTGATGCTTTCATTCCCAATTTGCACTGCGCCTTTTACTAAAAAAAAGGTTGGTAAGTGTAAAATCTGATGTGTCCCTCAGCAACCTAAATGTTTCTTATGTGAACTAGGTAACTTGATCATTTCTAATTTCAGTCTCTAGAGTGTACCGATCATTGGTAAGTATGTTATGTTAAGGTTGCTATTCTAAGACTAAAACTAACATAATTCAGTCAGGTTTACAGCACGGTATAACAGGATGCAATGATGCTTTAGTATATGCATGTATGTATGTATTTATGTGTGAACAAAAATAGTCCATTCTATAGGTGATGGCATTCTTTTAAATCAACTTTTCGAAGAAGAACAGAAGCTTCCTTACCCCCATATCCACAGGAGGCTTTTTGGTGTCCTTGACTTGTGCCATGAGTGCAGCGTCAGGCAGCAGGGAACTCAGGTCGAGGGCCGTGCCGTTAGATATACTGGAACAGGGGGAGAGTTGAGTTAGATACTGGAACGAATATAAATAGAGTGCTTGAAACCTTCAGTGTGCAACGTCTCCTTGCGGATAGCTAAGGCCATACATATCTTACCTAATATATGTATATTACACCAACATAGCAGTGCACGTTCAAACCTGGATACATCTAGATCTACTCATATGGCCCAAAATATCACAGAAAAAAGAAAACAGTTCTGACAAACAAACAACAATTTAACAGCCGATATAGGGTTTGTGCTAGGCTATGGAAATTATTATGGAAATACTGCCTGTGTGGGTCTTCATGTACTGTGCGGGTCTTCATGTTACCTAGGGGCCTGAAAAGAGGACTCCAGAAGTTGTATTTACTGTAAATATGAACTAAATACATGTAGATAGCCGAGTTGACAGTTTGCCAAACACGGTACTCAAACAGTGTACAGTATACGTATGTTGTATTTCATATGCTCAAAGGTCTTCGAAACGTCCTCATAAGAAGCGTACATCGCGAACAACAGATCGAGAAAGCGCGAAATACAAAAAAATCTCTTTTTTCAACCAACACACTTAAAGCGCGTGGAGGCCTATAGAACGCCGACTGCTTGGCCTTTTTTCAATGAATCTGTTATACGTGTAATTTGTTACGGTAGCCATTTACATTGTCCTTCCCTACAATGTCAAGAGGTTTATATATTCACCTAGACGTCGCCCAGAACCCTAGATCAAATAGCCCGGGCCTTTACAGTAGACCGGAATGCTTACGTACACAATAGGTGTTCAGATTTCTTTCAACAAAAAAATAAACATTTCCAACTTGCCCACCTTTCGTAGACACCCAAGTGTAAGAATGCGTTTTTCAGGGTGTATAGAATTATAAGATAAGATTATTACATAATGTAGGAAAGCTAAGATGTTGGTAAATTTGCTGGCCAAAAACTAACGCGTGGTAGAATATATTGCAATTGCTAGCGTTACACTAGTTCACTGCATTTCCGAAGGACCTTCAGTTTAGTAAGTCGCAGCAAACACACATGCTGGAACATTTGGGGTATATCATAAGGAACACTTAGCACCGTGATAGGAGTGTGTTAGAGACACTTACTTGTCGTCCGGCACCACGATTTCGGGATGGACTCGGGCGAACTGAGAAGGGTACAGGCCGTTCACGTCTCGTCCTTTTCGGTAAACGCTGTCAAAACAAGACAATAAAGATCGAACGACTCATTGACTTGCACTTGTACTTTCTTTATAAGACATGTACAATCTCAGACAAAATGCAGGGTTCAGAGTTTCTCCCTATTATGTCAGTAATATTCTAACTTACCACTAACTTAGCACACCTGAAAAACAAAACCACACTTCATTGACAAACTTATGACTTGTAACGATATACACCGAGTGAATGTAAACTTGTCATATCACCTCCATGTACCTATCTTACCTTTCGATGAAGGTACAACTTTTAAGCGTTGCAACACAGCGTAAGTGTTGCCCCCCACCCGGTAACTTAATAAAGAGTTAGCAAACAAGTGGTCGGTAATACAAGCCAAGGTGACAAACGTCAGCTGCAGATCGCAAAGGATTGTGGGATCGGCCATATATTAAACTCTCCACGCACTGATTGATTGGTTTCTTTTACGCTATAAAAACGTAATAATTTTTGAAGTTGTAGACATCATGTATTCATACTACTAGTATATTCTTAGACCATGTTACCCTTATGTGTTCGTTGAAGTATTATGACACTTCAAGCATGATACAATTTTAGACCAAGGAATGGATGAATTCTTACTTTTTGCCTGATTCCTCCACATAGCTGTGGTCTTTAAACTCTCTGAGTTTAGTAGCAGCAGCGCTGGTCATGGCGTATTGTTACTCTGAAAGAGATGAACAAATCAACGCTCTGTAAAGTCAAGTTCAAAATACTAAAACAAAGTACCCTATAATACGAAAGTCTAGGCATTTAAACTCAGATTGGGAAGCCTATGACAAAACGTTTTCTACACCCCAAACATGGTAGAAGATGAAGTACAATTCATTGTGTTGCACCATGTAGATTTAAGATAGGAATACTCTGTCTAATTACATGTATATAGAAAGTAGATTTCCTCATTTTAGACATATGAGTGTCGCTGACAAATTTATATTCCTCATGCGTTTTGACAAACCGACTATTGCTAAACCCATACAGTCCTACATTTTCATCATTGCCAAGAAGCGAGAAGAGGCCGAACTTCTGTGTTAGACTAGATCTGTGATACTTTTATATTACATGTTTTGTCTTTGTTGTGACCTGTACTTAGCTCGGTTGGGCAATTAAGGTTTTCATTCATTCATTCACATGAGTCATTATAAAGTTAAGTTCGAATCTACTTCATGTCGAGTGAGCACTTGCCGTTATGCTGTAAAACGTCTGGCGCGTTCGTAGCCATGTGGTATCCTGGCACATTGTGAGTTTTATGAGTCTTCTTTGTATTCTACATAAAGTCATGTATTGTATGTATGTATGTAAACCAACCTGCAATTCGTTATATAATACGCAACATCAGGATTATGTCAATAGATCTCCATTTTTGCCTATTTATTCCATTCATTCATTTATCGTTTCCTAGCAAGTAAGTGTTATACGTATACTGCAACATCTCTCAAGTTTAGATGCATTCAGCAAGATCGCAATAGGCACAAAGTAACATAAAAAAAATGTCAATAATTCGAGTTTTTTTACCTATCTTCGTCAGGAAAGCTCTAATTTCTATCATTAGATAAACAATGTTTGTGACGACTGTACTCTCTGCCTCACCAAACTGAATATGGCCAAATTTCCAGACACACATCGAGCCGAGAAAATACTGAGCGCAAAACCAACACGACCGACAATTTAGTGAAATTGTGTTATTGGTCCAAGACGCATAGCTTGACTGAAATTTCTGGATATAAATGACTAACTACCGTATCGGGCATCATCCAAACAATATTGTCACTATGGACGGCTATTTTGTAAACTATCCTGTGTCAGCACTAAAATATCGCACAGACGACCTGGGAATCCTTCAATGATTCACACTTTGAATTGTTTCCTATAAAATATAGACAAACGTCTCAAGACCTACCTGGATTATTCCTGAGAAAATACAGGTAGAGAAGGACGAAAGTTTGAATGGACAGACTCGGGTATGGCACCGTCTTGCTAGATGTTTTGGACAAGAAGCTGGTAAGGTTATACATAGCAACGAACGCCGCATGCGCCGATGCTAGCGGCGCTCTGTTTCCGCGGTTCCTTCCTTTTGTGTTGTTGCCATGTTCTCCACAATAGCCGTCATACAATCTCCTTCATAATTCATGCGATACATCTCTCAGAGGACACTGTGTAGTAGGTAGCACGTCTCTCTAACAAATCGCCATGCATGGCGGCCCTCTCCATGGATAACCCATCGGCATCCCGTCTGATCAGTTTGTCCCACAATATATCTCCGATCTCTGTAAGTTTATCGACCACGCTTTATGTTCAGCTCTACAGTTATTGCATTTCACTTTGCGATACGGGCACGTAAACGCATCACGAGAAATACAAGGAATCATCCTTAAAACTCAAACCAAGAATCTCTAAATACCTCCCTTACTCAAAACACTTCTTTTCCATGGCGTTTTGTGAAGGCAGAGATCTACAGCTTGTCCTTAGGAGCGATTGTATAGTTCTCGTAGCGTAACGACAGTAATCGTTAAACAATGCTCAAAGCACAGTTTGTAATGGAATCCTGCCCTGTCTTTGACCGGAGGAAACTGTAGCCGCTGCGCTTGAATGGCCTTCGTCTGAATGAACTCAGAACCTCCCCCCCTTCCCAATCCACGCTAGTAATCTACAAGCAGATGTTGGGAGGAAGGTATGAAGTGGTCCAGTGGTCTGTTGGGCTTCTTGGGACACGGAGTGGGACAATTCTGCCTTGGCTCAAGGGAAGTCAGAGAAGCCCAGCAAACAGAAAAACATTAGGATCCCCCTCCGAACAACAACATCTTTAACTTTGTTTTGACACCCCATAGCTTGTCAGAACTACAATTTGCTCGGGGGAGAGGGGGTTAGAAATTGAATGAATGATTAAAAGCTTTTACAAATAATCTTTATTGACGAAGTTGTTGGGGTCAATCTACATATAACATACAATACATGTGATATATGAAGTGCACATTATCTACAGAAAAAGATGACAATGATATTGCCCACATCGTGGACAGCATAACAATTCCTATCTAATGTAATAAGATATTTCTAATGCACGTCAAAAGGTGCCATTTCTCTTTTGAGCTTGAAGGCAAAACTTTGTACTGTACACATGCGGAGTGCGAAACTGACGTGTGGTCATCATCTATGAAGTTTGCTACGATGATTCGTACTATTTTATTCCACGTTGCATGGATGGCTCCATAGGAGTATACACACTTTTTGTGGCCATATTCAATAGGAAATGACAATCATAAGATATAATCACGAAATCATCTTTTTCATAACATTGACCTGAGAAATGTAAAAGCACGTTTCATTTGCACTTTCTATGCGGTGGCCGGCGTTCTATCAACGCCAAGAAAATTTGAAAGGCTGGTTGTATGCCGAGCCGTAGGTCGTCTCGAAACGCATTCTGTTGCCGAAGATGTCTTTCCTAGTAGGGACGTTAGAGGGCGCTGTTTCGGGACGACGCCATAGCCGCCTGTCGATGTCAGGATTGGTTGTTTTGAACTCCATAGGACTAGACCTGAAACATGACAATGGAAAGTTCAGTTTACAAGTGCACGAGTAATGGTAGAATACCGCAGTGGATATCATATGTGTATCCACCAAACGAGGATATTATGCATATCCATAAAACGTGGACTAAACCTTCACATGGTCTAACAATTATACATAACGTTAAATCGGCCATCCCCTCCTGCCACTTCCTTCATAATGTAATCGAATCGAACACCAAGGGATGCTTAATCTCAAGCAGATCCACGGTTGCGTAATATACTATCAAACCCACCATTCGAGTGAAGGCAGATCTCCGGTGCCCGTTTGACTCCCTTTGGCCGACTATACTCCTTAGTCAGCTTTGATACTATATTATGGCACCGCAGGATCTGCTTGGAGATTAATGTCTGCTACTTCTGCCAGTAATCATGGTAACAGTCGTCTGATACAGGTCATTGACCTCATTTGTTTGGAGAAGAAGAAGAAGAAGAGCAAGAACGATATTGTTTCCCTTCAGAGAAAATAAAATTCATAAGCGATTACATTCCCACTAAAATCAACAAACAAAAATAATATGATCATGATCACAGATGCTTGCAAATGAATGAGAATTCGGCCACACGTGCCCCTCCCCGGTTTAAGTTTACATTGGAAGATACAAAAGTTGGACTTACAGCGCCTTCCACATGTAGGACTGTAGTGTCGGAGGTGGAGGCTTCATACTCATCATCATCTCTCGTAACTCGGGAGGGTGACCTGGTAGGGTAAAACATCGCGTGCATAAATGTGTGATTTTTTCGTGGAGATTTTACCGGGCACAAGACACATCTAGCAAAACAGCTATGTTTTTGTGAACTATTCTCCCTTTCTAAGTAATTTCAGTGCGTTTATATTTAGATTTTTCTGAAAACACTTTTGTTGGAGGTACGTACAAACAAACACATAAAAGAAAATAACTTACCGAAAGCCCAGCGCCTGTCGTAAGATGCCTCGTAAGTAGACTTAGCAGGGTACTTCTGAATCGGAACCCCCCACACGTCACGCTGTACAGCAGGACGGCCTCCGGAGGCCGTCACAGGTCGGCCGGTTTTCATGGACTCTTGTGCTCTTTGCTAACAAAGACAACAACAACAACAGCAGCAATTGATTACATGTAAATATGATAAATGAAGGGCTTTCCTTTCGTTATACAGTTCAAACATGTTAAGCACGCGTCTAATATTCAAATAGATCTAAATAAACAAGCAAGCAAGGTTCTCCATCGATGTCCTTTCTCATTTGTTGATCTTTCTTATCATCCATTCATCTATATAGTTGCCTATTGAATTATTAGTGGTGATTAATAAATGCCACTCACTGTATAATGTTCACTCAAAGTCTATTCCAGCTATTGCCTGAAAACGCCATATATATATATATATATATATATATATATATATATATATATATATATATATATCTACATCATATGTTTTATTATACACCTTGCTTCTTCATAGGTTTTAATTTATTTCCCGCACCTGTGCATGTTTGATCTGTGCCGGGGCCGTGGTCGGTCTAGCTGGCGCAGTCTGTGGACGGGGTGTAACGCCCTTCCCTAAAGTCAGACTAGAAATAACAAGAAAACAGAGAAAGTTCTTTATGAACCATAGATTGTCGACTGAAATCGTCTTAACATCTTGTCATGTACACTCCCATCAGATGAGCTAAAGTCACAAATCAATACTTAACAGAAAAACCAACTGGAATCTAAAACCGTGCAATCTGCTCCACCCCTTACGCTTCGCCAAAAAGATAAAACAACAATCTGTATGATGTCGTTAGAGTGCTCCCTTGCGAAAATGTTCAGGCAGGTTCCAGACGTTGGTTTCTGGAATCGGAACTGCCATCCATGGTAGGTTGCGTTTCAATAAATAAAAAAATCGTTCCCGCTCACGTTGACCAACTATAATCATACAGACAACGTGCAACACTCTACCTTTTACATTTTATTACATTGTTATATTTCCCTCCCACCACGTGAGCAAGGGAGACATATTGTGTTCTCTATAGTCTCACTTGTCTCTCGGCTTGGGTGCGTGGATACGTCCGTATTCGCCCGGCCATACGCCTGTTACGTGCTTTCCTTCACGTATAGGGCTGTAAGATGAAGGAAGATGACATTACTTTAATTCTATACACTAAATAAATTTTCTTTCTTACTACGTACACGACAAACTATCCTGCACAACTTACTAAAATAAATCTAACACTCATGTATAAAAAAGTACATGTACTAAGACACGGCAATGTATTGCTCAAGTACGCGCAAGTACATGTGGCAAATAGACACAATAAAGTATATACGCACAAGTATTAAGATACGACAGGTACTAAGATACACCAAAGTGTTACTCACTTGTGTTGCACATTATGGCCCTTGAATTCTCGCAGCTTGATTGATATCGCACTCATCTTGTTGGATCTGCATTCAGCTGTATTAAAGAAGAACCGACATATCTTATGAGATCATAAAACGTTTCATACTGTTGTCACTGGGGGTAGGTCTATTTCTACGGCTTCTTAAGTTTATGTAATTACAATTGGTCGGCACTTCTCAAGGCCTGCGCACGTACCACATTTACTGTAGTATTCTGTGTATAGTCAATGCAGGGTCTTCAGAGCTGCCATCCCCTTCTAAAACATTGACTTTCCATTTCTATCTCCTTACAGAATGGGAGGAAAGGTCCAAAATCGGTACCAAACTAGCCTGGATACCATACCCCAACCTCATACTTGAGATCGGGCTGGGGTTTGGTAACCAGGCTAGTACCAAACGACAGTGAATTTATAGTTTTGGAGAGAGTGACTCTTTCCCCAAGAGACCACCAATCTTGATTTAATCATAAACCAGGTCCATGATAATGATCAATGTCGCTGTAACAGAGGACACGGTCCCCCAGAGCAACCTATCGTGTCAACAACTTGACCTTCCTAGAAGGAATAACACTCCGAACAAAACGTCTTGGTGGCGGGTTGCCGTCTGAAAACACCCCAAGTGTTTTTATAGTCCCTTTGTTTACCCCGGTGTTTACACTGGACGTGGTAACGCTGGGTCGTTTAGCTGGACTTCCGGGTTTGGCTACTAGTACGTGTTTAATATACATGTGAGCCACTTTTGGCGTAATACTTCTTTTTCTTGGGATCTTTAAGATGGCCATTGAAATCCACATGATAGCACTCTCAACTATTGTGAATAAATCATTAATCTTCATTCATTCTCGATTACTACGTATCTGAATTCTTTGAACTTTCTAATCAAACCTTTTAAGTTGTCGAGTTTGAGACAAAACGTGTAGACTTTGCTCTTAATCTGTCCCTCAACATGTTTCTGAGTAATTATCTAGGGCATGTAACTAGGCATTACACATTTATGCACGCCCAGTCTGGTGATTTAATGGGCTTATCATGCCGCAAAGCATGGTCATTAGCCCACATAACTCACCTGCGGAATATAATGGTTTCCATTCAAACCACACACCTGTCGTATTAAATATAGATCCCGCTTGAAACCATACCATGTGAAAGTGCCAAGTGGTTCCCAAACGCTTTTCAATCGCTGGAAGTTGATTTTAGTAAGGCGTACACTGATTTCCTGTGTTGGACATAGGTATGGCACGTTGGAAAGAGTTTTGGAATTTTGATCCTGGCTTAGCTGCCCTGCTTTTATTTAAGACAAGAAACGTATTTCTTGTAACGATGTCTTCGTCTTGTTTTGAATAGCAAACAAGGTGCAGTAACTAGAAACATATCAGTTGGGCGTAGTTAAGACAACAAGAATGGGCCTTTGATATCTCGATATTTACAGTACACGTTGTGATTGTTGTGGCTTTTAGTACCCTGTGTACATTGCAAATCCCCTAAGCAAAACAACTGTTTCAAACTCTAAGCAGGGAAATGTTTTCAAAACCACTAACGTTACGTTTACAATACAATAAATAGGGACAAATTTTCAAAGTAACGTTGATGTTGCAATTGATTATTAATATGGTCAGAAGGACAGATTGCGGATGGAACGAATGGAATTCCTGACAGTGTTTGGAAGTTTCCGTAGATTTTATCACACGTTAACGCTGTAAAACGCTGTGCAAGAAAACCGAAAACAAGTCACACACATGGCACCGATGTCTGTGTTTTTGGTGCCTGTCGTGGTAGTTGTTGATAACACGTTCTATTCAACAGTATTTTCAGAATGGAATTTATTTGTTTCTTCCGAACACTGATTATATTTTATTACAATGGGTTTAACGATAAAATGTCCTACTTTGAAGCCATACCTACCAGACCAAAGTTCTGTACTTAAAAACTTACCTTAACTTGGTGAGTGGGCGCGAGGTAGTAGTGCCTCAAGTCATTTTTCCCCAAGTGTCTTGGTGTAGTGAAGTTTCGTAAAGAGAATCCTTCCCCCTGGTTTCAACACGCTCTACTGAGCACGAAAATCCCTCTTTGAGTAGTCTGAGTGCACATGAATCAACACTCGGGTTGAGTCACCTGAGGGGCGGTACAGTAAGCATCCGAGCGGATCGAATTTGACGAAAAATTACAAAGGCAAATGGTTGTAATGGATTAAAACATACAATGTGTTAAGAAAATCATATTTGTCGGTTCAAACATTGGTCTTGTTTTCTTTTTGAGAGACGTATGTCATTTTTAACCTCCACTGGGGTTAGTAATGGTTTGTCCCGCAGACGACACGTTCAGTAGCAGGACGCCGAGACGTAGCCATGGCGACGGTTTGTTTGGCGCATGCCCAGGTCTCCCCCACGTTGTGCTCGGGTTACCATCGCTGGAAAGGTCACAACTTGTCATGTCTTTGTTTCCAATGCAAAGAAAGGGTCGGGTGGCGTTTAAATTAGGGACGTTTCAAGTAAAGCGGAGGGCGATATATTGCAAAGCACCTTCCACAACTCCGGATGCTCTGGATGTTGTCTGAAAGTCAAGTGCGCAAAGTTATTCCTTGTCGCCTTGAAACAACATTTATCATCTTTTAAGATTAAAAACGCAGATAACCAGCCAATTGCAGCTTAAGAACATGCTCAGGTTGCCAAAAGGACAGTGTTCAAACATTGTAACGTGTTAGGTATTTTTCCCTAATGAGCAATAAAAAAATGCAATTTCTTATGGCCTAAGAATTAAACTCCCAATATAACGTTAATGTCATAGAATCTAGGAGGTTTCATAGAAGTATGGAAGAAATAAAGGCAGTACTTTTCCCCTTATGAAAATTAATAATCGTAATATCTAATTCAATTCCTTTTTTATTGAATCTGACTTTACGCTTTACATTTGTTTGTTTTCCTTCCTTATATTTTCTTTCCCTTCTTTCTGCATGGTTTGCGTGTTTATTAGTTGCACCAATTGTTTATTCTTCGGACATAAGACCAAACACCTCAGTCTATCATGCTTCGGGGATTCGCCGGATGATTGGAATATGACCTGTAAGTTTAAAAGAAGTCGACAGAAGTCGCTTTTTTCCAGTGTACGTGACGACACTGCTGAAACTTGAGGCATGTGTCTTGCATGTCCCGTCTTGTTGTGGCTGGGAGATGCATCATTCACCAAATTAGTACAAAAGGGCGGGGCCAGTCCACCTTACCTGCTATCTGATTGGCTTAAATATGGAGAGGCTTTTACGTCATCCACTACCTTCTGTATTGGTACCCCCTTGTATATAAAAGATATTGCTGTTCCATGTCCCACTAATACCTGCTTTGGTCAAAACGTCTGGCCTCGCCACTAAAATAAAATACTGATTTGATATTCTAGTTGGCACAAAAGGTGTTTACCTTAGAGAATCTGTCTTTCATACCGTTTGACTTGACGGTATTACGGGAGGAACAGCGCAAGACAACACAGCCGCCAGCCTGGCTCACCTTTGATACAGACCTTGTTTTTAGAGCGAAGTTCTTCTCATCATCTGCCATTTTCTCGTCTCTAGCGCGACACATTTTGGTTATTTTCTCCTGTGCACATTCCTCGGCGGTATGTCTGCCCGAGGCGGGAAGAAGCGGGTGAAGGCAGTGTCTCGATCAGCGCGGGCGGGAGTTATTTTCCCGGTCGGCCGGATCTACCGGTACCTTCGGCGAGACACCCACCACCTGAGGATCGGTATGGGCGCTCCGGTGTACCTGGCCGCCGTCATCGAATACCTGAGCGGTATGGAAAAGCTATTACCTGTTCAAAATACGCTATATTTTTGTATTATTCCGAATATTATGAGTGTAAGACTTGATATACTGGGGCAGCCATTTTCCTTTCTTGGATATCATTGCCATCTTGCTGTGATGTCACTGAATGCATTAAACTGAAGGGGGCGTGGCACATGTATAAGTTTCTGACATGTCCTTCATTCATTCGATATCTGGCTTAGATCAATAATTTAAAAGCCAAGGACCAAACAACTGACACAAATGACCCTTGTTAATCAATGAATATCATTATGATAGTGAAATGCAAATTACCACCATTACTTATTTAATAGTAACAGGCCATTGGACTGAGTACTTGTCTCATGAACATGTCTCATGAACCAAGGAGGTTAATTCTTTAACCTCCTTGCATGAACTAGATAATGTGTAAAAAAATAGCTGTACAACAAAACAATTGTAACTTCTGTTAACATTTTGAGAATTTTACATTTGACCTTGCTTACTGTTTTTGTTCTTCAGTTTAAATTTGAATTTAAATTGCTCAGTGTCAATGTGGAGAAATAGAATTTAAAAGAAGCTGCATAGACTGGAAAACTAGCTCTCACATTGCATTTAGAAGGGAATTTAGCATCTATGACACAGCAGATGAACAGATATCAGGATCTCAGAAAACAAGGGGAACTGGTGGTAGTGCAGGACTTGCTGAAACTGCTAGAAAACATGTTGCTAAGCTAATGCACTGGGAGCCCGGCACAGAAAACAGATGCTGCCTTGTCCAGAGGCTGATTGGAGTGACTGGTGTCTCTTCTGGGCTGGGGCTCAGAGGTCGTGTGCCAATAAACTGATTTGACCTCTGATCCAAGTCATCCCACTTTAGCACCTGTGCCACAGCCCAACATTTGCCAGTCATGTTGATTAATGAGATATCAGTAATGTTATATACAGTAGAACCCAGTTAATTGCACAACAGATAACCGCACACTTCTGTTAATTGCACCGTGTGCGGTCCAGCAGCATAGCTTCGCTTTGTTACACCATTCGGATAACTGTACGAAATGCGCTGGCAAATGGGGTGTGCAATTAAACAGCTTCTATTGCATACACTTCCATTATTACTATTGAAAGGGTCTGCCGTTTTAATACAAATTTTCACATGATGTCAATCAGCTGAGATTCTGGAGCTGGCTGGAAATGCTGCGAGAGACAACAAGAAGGGACGGATCACCCCTCGTCACATCCTGCTGGCCGTGGCAAACGATGAAGAACTGCACCAGGTAAGTGATTGTCATTAGGTACCGTTACAAGAAGTTGGAGTTGTGGTGGAGCTGTATTGTTTGTTCATGCTATATATTAGTCTGTCGTCTTGGTGAAATTTCAAATTAAGGTAGACTATAGTGTTGGGAAGTTTTCTTGGTGCAGACCTGTATCAGTCTACAATTTTCACGGGCTGTTTTATTTCTGAATCCAGCTCTTGAAGCATGTGACTATTGCATCTGGTGGAGTGCTACCGAAGATTCATCCCGAGCTTCTCACCAAGAAGCGAGGCCAGAAGCGCATCTTCGACGCGCTGCAGCCACCAATCCCGCCTCCTCCTGCCAAGAAAACAAAGACTACGCCTCCTGCCAAGAAGTCACCGGGCAAGAAGAAGGCAGCTGCTGCAACGCCCTCTACTGGGGGCAAGGGGAAAGGCAAAGGGAAGGGGAAAGGGAAAGGAAAGAGCACAGAGGTGTGTAAGGCAGATGTGCTGCACCTATATTTCTAGTATATGGCTACTAGTACAGTACTAGTAACTTTGAACCCCCATTTTCTAGGTTTATAATCATAAGGCCACAGCATGTAAATTTTATGGATGACATCTGCGCGCTCACTAATTTTCGCCTGATTTCAGAAAAAAAAAACAAGAATTTTTTTCTTCTTCAGGGAAGGCCAGATAGACGAAAATGGGTAAAGGTTGTGTTGTAACCAAATTATCGAATGTAGAATTGACACTAGAGACTCTGTAGCATTGACTGTAGCTGTAGAAGTGAAACTTGATAGATAGTTGTAAGAGTGGCAGAACTACTAGTATGGAAGCTATGAGTGTAGTTGCCAACATGGTCAATGATACCAGTCTACCACACTAGTGTCACTTTAACTACACTGGTGCACTTCTTAAATACAGGAATGAATGCCTTGTTGGCTGTGATGCCATATTTTGTCACTTCAAGTCTTGTTACAACGTCTATTTTGAAAATTTGCCATCTTGTTTTTTTTACCCATCTTGTTTTTTTTTCGCCCTATCTCATTATTTTTGCAGTCTGCAGAGGATGTCATCCATAAAATTTACTTGCTGTGGCCTAATGATATGTGGTACACACAGAAAAAGTGTCGTACAAAATATGGAACTATCTTTAATGTTAATTAGCAAAAAAGCATGATGCTACCAATGAAATATTAAGGGATGGAAGCCCCTTAACCTTCATAGATCAGTCTTTTTCAAAACACCTTTCCAAGTTGACCTTAAGGTTGCACCCTTACAGACAACGATAAGCACAGCTGACAGCACAGAAGACGCGGGGTCTGGAGGCGAGGAAACCACAGCAGCATCAGCAGACAGCACCAGTCCTGCCATGGCCACTGGCATCACCATACTGTCAGAGAAAAAACTCTTCCTTGGACAGAAGGTTGGTCAGACTTCAATTGTGTCGGAATGCTGAGTTATGAATCGTGGATTATCAAATTATTATTACTTTATATATTACTGCAATGTTTGAATCTGGAGTGGTCAGCTGGCATAACTGTAACAGACCAGCTCTTCAGGCTCACTGCAGCAGCTGGCTTAATATTACACCGAGACCTGCCAAACTAAAATCATTCATATCTAACTGAAATGGCAGTATGAAGCCATCTATTGAAGAAAGAAGCCCCAATTGTATTTCATAAAAGAAAGTAATCTGTGACAGGTGGGAAAAATGATTTAATGTTTGATCAAAAATTAAATGTGTTGTCTTACTTTCCCAGCTAACAGTGATCCAAGGTAACATTGTAAACCTGCCAGCTGATGCTGTTATACACCCCACCAATGATTCCTTCTACCTGGGAGGAGAAGTCGGTAAGTTGTTTTAAATCTCACCTTGGGTAAACTGTTAAGTGCCCTTCAGACTAAAAACAACACATTAGATTATGACATTTGGTTTAGTTTCTGTTTAATGTTTTGACATCAAAATGTTTTGGCAGTTATTTTGACATCTCAGTTCTAGTCTGTGAACCATTTTTTCTGGTACCCCTGGATAAAAACTTTGAACAAATTGATAAAACACAATGACCCTTCACATGAATATTAATTGAAAGTAATATCATTTAATTGAGATTCCTATATTTCTCAAGGTAACACCTATATCAAAAACAAATCTTATAGTCTTTTCTGTTCCTTGTTGACTGGATGTATTTGTAGGATCAGCACTACAAAAGGCAGGAGGGAAGGAGTTTGAGGGGGAGGTGAAGAAGCTGCTTGAAGCCAATGGTTCACTAGACACCACAGGAGGTATGTGCTCTGCTGTTACTGTCATATTCTCTGGGATCATATACGGACATTTGATGGGCAAAGACTCAATAAAGATGGGCAATACCATTCAGCAAATGGGTAACCCTAGCTAACATGTCAATATTTCCAACAGGATGAAATTGATATCAAAAGAATCAAACCGAAGAAAAAAAATACCCGCCAAAACTGACCTGTGTGGAATAGATTCATAGCCTAATCAAGCAATTCTTTGTCACTTTTGTTAGAAGTCAGAGGGGCGAGTAGAACAGAAATAAACAATATATACAAATATTCTGACAGACCCTGGTATCGAACCTGGGTCCTCAAGATCACAAGAAAATTAGTCACTGCAACCTTTTTTGCAGTCTTCTTATTTCAGCAACAAAATCATTAGACTAACTTAATTTCTGTATGATGTTACTGTTTAGAAGGATTGGTGAAGATTGCAAGAAAAGGTGAAAATCGTATGTTTCTTAAAATGTTACAAAATCTTATGATCAACATACAACGTACTGAAAAGAAACTTGTTTTATCTAGCTGCCATCTGTCCTGGACACAACTTCCCTGCCAAGTATGTGATCCACTGTAACGGGCCCTCCTGGAACACAGACAAGTGTCAGGACAACATGGAGAAGACGGTCAAGAACTGTCTGGCCCTGGCTGACGAGAAGGACCTAACTTCTGTAGCATTCCCATCCATTGGAAGTGGTCGGTACGTATCACTCCTGAAAACTGAGACTTCTCACTTAACTGTTTAGTTTTGTGCTCATTTCCCAAATACAGTCATCTTTATTGTACAACAGTGCAATTTCAGCTGAATGACAAGTCAAAGCTGCCCAAGAGGACCACTCAAGGGACAGATAAGATTTGGTCTATGTGGACAGGTTGTTGCTATACTCAAGATTCTTAATGCTACATGTCAATGGGAAAGTAATTCTATTCTAAGCAACCACTAAAAAGCGGTCACATGGTACAGGTGGTCTTTATGTAGAGGTTTTCACTTGCATAGGTTTGACTGTATTACCAGATATTGGTCATGCATTAATTGAACAGCCCTTGTATACGGCTTTGGTAGAAATTTTTCATGCGTATATTGAATCATGAAATTTTGACTCTCTCTCCAGTGCTGGCTGGCCCAAGCAGACAGCTGCCCAGCTGATACTGAAAGCCATCAGTAACTACTTCTCCTCACAGATGACATCCTCCATCAAACAAGTCTACTTCGTCCTATTCGACATGGAGAGCATCGGAGTCTACACTAGTGAACTTGCTAAACTGGACATCAACTAGGTCTTAGATGACTGTAATATGCTTTCTTATTTAGTAGTGAATGACTTCAAGTCGATATTTTACTCTTTTGGTTACGATGGATAATTTTCGAATACTCATTCCCTTTTCTGGTCAAATCCTTGAAAATTCTGAAGTTTGTGTCCCATTTTGAGGCTTTGATCTGTACCTTGTTACATGCAAGAACTTACCTTCACCATCACAAGGATATTTTCTACTCCCCCATGAGTAAAATGGAATGGCCCAGACTTGTGTACATACTAGCGAAATCAGAGGGAGATAAAAGTTTATATATCATTTTGCACTTCTTAAAGAAGTAGTAGCTATAGAACACTGTAAACTTTCCAGAAACTTTTCTTTTTTTCTAGAAAAGTCTTTCTTTCAAGACATGTTGTAAAGGTTACTTTATTTAAGTGCATCTTTAACTTTCTTGAAGTAAAAAAAAAGCGTTTTCATCCTTGTAGTTTTAACTCTGGAAGGGAAAGTACTGCCTTAATTTTCCCCCTTTTTCAATGTGATAAGAAGATAAGTTTGATATGCCTGTAATAAGGCATTGTAATTCTAAACGGAATACATAGTGAACCTGTGTCTTATGCAGTGTTTGGAAAGAATTGCTACATGAAATTGTAGGGTGACATAAGAATCATAAGTCATAATCAGTTAATGATATGTACTTAAAGCTTTGCATGAACTCTTACTATGAGTATAATCTCATTTCTTGATTTGATATTTGATTCAGAGTTTGCAGTACTTTGCACCAATTTTAGACAGGTTTTTCGTGGTCAAGCTGGTACTTATTTATGAACAAACCGTACATTACATTAGTAATGTCCGTGAGTCTAGAATCTTATTTTCGTTTTTACATAACGAATATAGATATATCAAATGTACTGATGCTGTAAGGCACGTTGGCAGCAAAAATCATATACTGCATGAAAATATACATTTGTTAACGTTACCTCGATGTCTTTGATTATAAGCCCACTGCTCTTTATTAGTATGATTTACAGCTTATAATTGTCAACACATAGAGACTGTATAATTTGACAGCAAAAGTGCATTAGCATATGCATCATTGATGTACAGCTTAAAGTTTGTGGATGTTTGAGTCTATGCTGAATAAATGGCAAGAGTGGCTTATAATACATGCCATTATGCTATAGCTATAAACATAATGATTGCTTCTGACAATTTTAAAGGATATTTTCTCCAGGTGTGATAATTTTAGATGTGCGATTCCTATATGACATGCTGTTTGCAATTAATGTTATCAAATGTGCCATGAAATGTCACAATTATATTGTCCTATATATGTGAGGATGTATTGTGTCATTGATCATTAGATTATGTTCGAGATTGTATGTTGAAAAAGACTGATGCATGCTGATGAAAAAGATCTAGAGAGAAGAGAGTAGATGAAGAAGTAATTCTTACAACGTTTGACTAAACATAGGACAAAGGACAATCATCATCAACAAAATTTTTTCTTCCAGTCCCATATACAGTTTTGTATATCAATTAAATAGTGCCCCCCAGGAGTTTTAATGGTACAATCGGGTAAAGTCTCGTGAGAACTAACGAGGAACATGACGTAGTTGGCAGACGACGTTATGTAACTAGCAGACGACGCTCCTTTCTAGTCGGCAAGATCCGCTGTTATTGCAGGTATTTGGGGGCGAAGGTCCTTACATTCTGTTCTTCTGGACAAAACCTAACGTCACTTTAAAGCAAACGGTGAATAACTGCAGTCGATAGCAGAAGAAATCTGCCGCAACGCCCCCTCCCCATTCATTCCAAGACGAACTGATTTTACCTCGCGGTTGTGTAACGCCATTATGGCCACAAACGTTCACGGACCTTCAGTTGCCATCATCGGCGGTGGTATAGCGGGCCTGGTGTGCGCAGCTCGCCTGGGACAACTCGGGATCACCGCTACCACCGTTTTCGACACAGGGAGACACGCCCCTGGAGGCAGATGCTCCACCAGGACAGTGGACGTCGGAGGAAAAACGTTCCTCTTTGACCACTCAGCCCAGTATTTTACAGTCAGCGACAATCGCTTCGCGAAAATCGTCTCATTTCTGCACGCCAAAGGAGCCGTGAAGGTGTGGAACGGGCCAATCGGTGTGCTGAAGGGGGGTCGGTTTGTGAAGAATGCCAACCTGCAAGCGTTTGTGGGTACAGGGGGCATGAAATCAGTCCCAGAATGCCTTGCTACTTTGTCAAGAGTGCAGAGGCCGGCCTGGGTTGGCAATGTGGTCTGGGAACCTATGGCCAAGAAGTGGAAAGTTGACAAGTAAGTACATGGTACATGAAGCTGTTTTCCTTTATGTAGACTTGTGTGTAACGTTATGTGTGTAAGGGTACGTGCATGCACATGCATTTGTATATGTGTGTGTGTGTGTGTGTGTGTACCAACTTAAAGACGTTACAGTCTGCACAGATTACTGTTGCATCACTTACCTCACTATGTTTTTGTTTTCTAGGTATGGATACTTTGACTACCTAGTGATTGCACACAATGGAAAGTGTGCAGACCGTCTGATGGGCAGTGCCGGGGCTCCAAAGATTCACGAACTTCTCCGAGTGCGCTTCACTCCCAAGTTGATCCAGAAAGTTCAGCAAATGCAGCTGTGCTCTTTATGGGTACTACTGGTGGTTTTCCCTGCCAGCCTGAAGTTACCTTTTGAGGGAGCGTTTGTGGAAGACTCGGATGTTACCTGGGTGGCAAACAATACTGCCAAGCTGGGTCAAAGGGCAACTGGGGACAACAGCGAGTGTTGGACCATCTTTAGCTCACGACAGTTTGGAGCTGCCCACAAGGTGAGGAGTTTCATAATTTCAAATTTGTTCCTGCAAACTTCTAAATCAGTTAGAAAGATTGCTTATCTTTGAACAGTTAGGGAATCTTTTACTTCATATTCTGTTAATGTGGTGTGTTTATTCATGTTGTGCAATGAATGATAACATGACATTTATTTGTAAAGTAGGTTTATATATGATTGCAAGAAATTTGATATAGGCAAAGTTCATAGTTATCTTAATGTATATCTTCTGTTTGCAGGTGCCACAAGAGAACATCCCACCTGGCAAAGCTGAGGAGGTGACAAAGCGACTCCTAGCAGCCTTTGCTAAATCTGCAGGTCTGGATTCACGAGCTCTCCCTAGCCCAACCTACAACAAAGTCCAGCTCTGGGGAGCCGCTGTACCCCTGAATGTTTTGGACGGAGCAGACTGCGTGTTTCAGGCATCACAGAATGTGGGGATCTGCGGGGACTGGCTTGTTAGCCCTTGTATTGAAGGGGCTGCTGTCAGTGGACTAGCTCTAGCGGAGTCTATCCATCGCCATGTAAATGGTGAGAGGAGAGATACAGGCCTGGGATGTACATTCAAACCTGTTCATGGACCTCCTATTGGTTCATTCCCAACCAACAGCAAACTGGTTTTTAACCCCGGAGGAAAAACTGGGTAAAATACATTCTCTGTAGCCTGCCAAAGATTTCCTTTTCTTTTACAGCATGCTAAATGTGAAATTTGTAGCATTGTCTTGCTGTAAAACTTTCCATTCAGAATGGCACATTTCGCTAAAGATTACTAGTATTATCTCAGTTATCCTCAGCAGATCAATACACACATTAAATTAGTAGTAATGCTTTATTTACTTGCAATTCTTTCAGGGTATGATGTACAGTTCATGCATATGATGGTAATGTTTTCATGTATTCTATGTTTTTTCAAAGGGCATGGCAAAAACCTAGATGTTCAGCACCTTTTGGATGTACTAAATGAGTCGATGTGTTGTAAGATATGTTGAAACTTAATCGTGATCAGTTGGGTCTCACCTCACCTCACCTCACCTATCCCTTGACCTTCTAGTGGGTCGTTGGGGCACCATGACATCAGTTGGGTGAAGTTTACAAATACATGTACAGTCAACTATTCAATAATCTACTTGAAGCGAAAACAATAATCGCCTTGATAACTTATGCATTAAAACGAATTGTCTTAGATGACATTATGATATATGTTATGTTGGATTTCCATTTTCATTAGATGTGAAAAATCTGAACTGCACAACGTGTGAAGAAAAAGAATATTATCTAACTGTGCATTCCATCTATCATACATTCAGTAAATTTATGTTAGGCTTGATGAAGATAACCAAAAAAGTGACTGTCAGTTTACCGTCCATCACAAGAACAAAAGCAGAGACTATATATATTGTTAATTACAATAAGAAATTACTGCCTTAAACATACTTTGAACATTACTATACTAGTTAAAACTCTTAATCAAATGATGATGTTTTAATTGATGTGTTTATGCGTAATTGATAGAATATCTGCATTATAATTGCTACTACTACACTAGTACAGGCCTCTTGCATGTCTGTATGTCTGCTTCTGCTTTATGTTCATATACAGTTCCTAATATTTATAGGCTATTTGGTCAGGCATCAGAAGGTGTTCATAACCTGTAAAGGAACCTTATATTCTACAGCCATCTGTTATGATAGTATTGCTATGTCATGAGTATAAAATGTGTTACAACTACTTTAACATCAGGGTATATGACATGACCACAGTAAGATGGATCCAGAGTTTTCGTGCATCTACATACAAATGAAATTAGAAAATGAGATGAAGATGATCACATCACATCACATCACAGTTATTTCAACCAGACGCTGACGAAGTTGGCATGTCGTCTCCTGCCATCCCGTGGGATGGGGGTATGCAGGACATCCGTGTCGAACCCTTCTGTGTCACCCTCTTCAATCACACCTACTGCCACACACCTAGCAGATAGGGTAAAACGTGCAATGGTTCTGACTGCATTATATGGTAAGGTTGATCTGTAAGCTATGAGGACATGCTTTGAGTACCTCACTTTTAGACCGGCTACTGACCTTTTGATTGTATCACAGATGAGTGATACTATGGCTAGATAAAGTGAGGTACTACTAATAGGTACATGTACATCACACACATTGATCAATGGCAGGATAGAGCCCAAACCAAGAACACACCGGCAAGTATATTTCAACGCCAGCTTGTCTTTCTTTTGACATTCCTTTGAAAGCATTCCATTTCTTATAGTTCCACACTTAAACCACAAACTTTTTCACCAAGGGTCGAGTATCTCAATGTAACCGCGTAAATATCGATGGTCAATAGCTATGATTTAACCAAGAAAGGCCAATGTGCTGCTGTTCAGTCTGTATGGTTAACCAACTCAAACCCCGACCTTACCTGTCAGAGAAGTCCACTGTGCCAGCCGTGTCCGAAGCCAGGCCCGGGAAGACGCCAACATTTCCCGGTCTGGGCAGCACGCCGTACTTGTTCTGATAGCACACCGTCTTCTCCCCATCCCATGACGTCACCACCACGGGGGTCAACTTGTCAGGTACTGAAGACTGTGGCAAATATATTATACATGTAGTTTAGCTTTGCACATCATAACTAAAATAGATTTACGTTTAGAAAATGAACGCAGCGACTAGAACGGAACCCGTGTTTAACGGACGGCGTTCAGCACCAAGGAGAGAGTCTATATCCTTAATGGCGGCATTGGCATCGGCTACAGGCAAGGTCTGCTTACTTCGCGACGGTATTCTGCACTAGAATCAGAACCTATCCTCCAAATGACACTAGTCTGTAGAACCAAGATAACCTCCCACTTTAAGAAATTTAGTGTTGATGGTATAATTATGTGCAATGAGGAGAAGTGACCCGTCTGGGTGGATGTCGGGAATCAGACTTTGTAATTTTGGCAATGCCTCAGAAACTATAGATTCTCTAGGTTGAAAGAAACTTACCTGCACAGAATGGTTCCAAAGGGACCCCGCAGTTCTTCCTTCCGGCAGCTGCCACTTGACCCAGCGGCTTCCGACACCGTGGTCATTGTCTCCGTTTGACATCAAAATCTATAGATATCAAGAAAACATGGAAATGGGTTAGCATTGATTCGCTGTCGCTAGACTGCATTAAACGACTAGAAGGACGCGAGTGAAACTTTTCCGTTTGATCGATACAAAGTTATTCGAAGAAAAGTTCGGCTATTGATTGAGACGAAAGCGAAGATATTGAAGTTGTTTCACCTCATCTGCGTGATCTATTGCCAACATCCGGGCATCCATGCTGGCGTATGTGTTGTCTGGAATCACCCGCGGGTACTGCAGGTCTCGCGTGTTGTGATTGGATACTAGCCAGTTGCCATGGATATCCTCAACCTTCCCGCCAATTTTGGCCACCATGGTCCAGCCTCCATGAGTCATATCGCAGAACGCTTGCACTGCGTGATTCTCCTTGGTCTTTATCCAGTAGAACCCATCTGTAAGCCTAGATGGGAAAATATCATTGGAATTCGTAGTGATTTACGTGAGACGTCGCGTACGGGTATTGGCTGATTGGGTTAGAAGATTGCATTTACATCTTTAAGTTTTGTATCCATCTAGCAGTCCTAGACATATAGAAAAATCGATCGGACAACGAGTCTGCGAGGTCTAAATAAGTAAGTTTATCGATCGATTAACCCTCAAATCAGCAAGTCAATGAGTCCTCTTCAATTGATAATAATAGGGTAGCTTTTTTAGGGAAAACACACTCTATTCTCACGGGCTCAGGTGGATTTTAGATTCGGCGACCTTCGGGCGATCAACAGATACGGCCGAAACTCGATTGTGTGGTAGGGGTTGTATCCCGGGGTAATATACGTAAACCAAAAATGATTTTGAGGTTAAAAGGTAACAAATACAGATCAAGGTTATTTAAAAGATAGCTTGAGGTGATTTCTTACCCCCTTTCGTACCCACGACAGGCGATGTGGATATCTCTACAGCTGTGAGCCGGGTTGTTCTCGTCCCCAAGTTGTAGGCCCAGTGAATCGGTGCAGCTCACTGCGAAAGGAATCACAATGTCGACACATCCGTAACATAATTACTGCACGAAACTATCGCAAGAACTTAGCTAATAAATTCTGCGCTGATTCGGTATTAAAGTCAAAACGTTTTAAAAATTATGATAAGTCTGATCGCTTTCTAGTAATTGACTTCATACATGTAGTACTTTTCTCCCGCCAAGGCTCGTGACGCCTTTTGAGCAGTGTATTTCAAAGGTGCCTTTGAGGTAGATCCATAGTGTAAAAACCGGTAGCACTTTTTCAAACGTTTATATATAGCGCTTGAGAAGGCAAAGGATAGCACTGCAGTTTAAGTTCTACGTACCAAGTCTACCGTCCAGGTAAAATGACGATGCCAAGCACTCAGATGGAGAGTTGCTTATCTCTGTGTTTACTACAAGTGCTTCAAGAAGGTTCTTCACCTGGAGAAAACAAATTGAAGTGTTTTATTTGCACAGATTATAACAAATAAGATATCAATACACTACCAACATATAACCGGAATATCTAACCCACTACTTACTGACGTCACGTGTCAGAAGTCAATGGGTTTGGCATAAGCTGGTTCACGGATTGAACTGCGCATGCACAGTCAGTGTAAAGCATTGTAGGTAGTGTGTCAAAGTTGAAGGGCCCTGAAACACAAACACTTGTGAACATCGTGTAAAGCATAGTCTAGACAAGAATCTCGTACATGTGCATTTCTAACCGTGAACCGGATTATTCCTAAGGAAGATAAGAATTTGGTGAGGGGAATTAAAAGGAAATTTCGATCCGTTATTATCTGTCCATCATACCGACAGGTAAATGATGGGCGCAGGCAAGTGTTAAAATTGTGAAAGAAATACGATACCTCCTCCAGTATGGACTGGTCGCACGTCGGTGTTGTCACAATGTTGTCCGATGTTGTGACGTTACACATGCAACCCAGAGGCGGTTTGATCGCCGGCGAGATGCAGATGATGCTTTAAAAGAGAAAATGAAAGACGGCATAGGTGAGAAAATATATAATTTCTCTCGTTAAATTCAATCTTCTTACTAATTTTCATTTAAAACCATTCACATGTGCCTGAGCGGGTAATTTTTTATCATTATGGTTCGCGGTGCACTTGACATCAAAACAAACAGGAGGCTTGTGTTTTTCGTAGTTTCTTTTGTGGTAGGGTTCAGTTGAGGTTGTGGCAGAACTGGCTGTACACAAGGATCTACGACACCTTTTTTTGTCACAAGATACCTGAATTTCGTGCGACACATTACCCCAAGAAGTATGCGACCGCAAACATCTCGTGTGACAAAGGTAACATGTGCGCTCATCATGTGCCTTGTGAGCCTCACTGACTTTCACTGGCCCCGCCGACTTTCACGAGCCCCGCTGACTTAAACGAGCCCCGCTGACTTACAAACATTCCTCATTTGCGCCTTTTGGCTGAAGACCAAAAGGCTTGAAGAGGTACTGTTATCTAACATAGCCATGGACTAACTCAGGCATAATGCAGATTGATTGGAAAGGGACGTATAGACTATCATCCGTGAAGCAAGATTTGTCAGGGGTTGATGAGATCACAGTGGCTTGACAACCTGATTCTAAAGCCTCAAATATCGCCGCATTTGGTTGCAAACTTTGGGAAAACATCACGTCTACTTGTACTCACAAAGACTTGAAAGCTATTTTTCTATACATTACGCTTAATAACATTGCTTTGCCATCTCCCATTCCGACCGCTTTGTTGATCGTTGGGAAAAAATTGACAATCCAACTTATTCGGTCCGTTAACTTCTGTGAATTCTTACTTTGTTACACCTGTCACACAGACGACTTTTCTCAATCAGATCACAAACCTTAACCTTCGAACACAATCGGTTTCTCAAGCAACACTCTGTGTTCTCAGTCCAACGTACTCCCGTATATAAATGTTTTAATTGCTGACTACTTTCGTATTTTGTATTGAATGACATAGAGATTTGCTCTAAAGTAGTGCATCTTTTCTTCTATCAAAAAGCGCTGCGATGAATTGCGACACTTGTCCTGGAAGAGACATTTTGTCAGTATAAGAAATGCCTAGTTTATAAAATACTTGTCTTGTGGGTGTTTTCTCAGGTGTATCACCAGAGGGGGTACGGATTTGGCACGCTGCAAAGCACGCACAGGACAAGATTGAACTAGCTTGTGCATGTGTTATTAGATAGATATTGGTCAGGTTGCGACCCGTATCATGTATGATTTATTGACACAACACTCTAGACACATCTATCTCAAATCGCACGACTTCATACTGTTATTCTTGGCATTGACAATGTAACCTGGTATATCACTCCTTTGGGATTGATTTGGGGGTAGTCTGGACCATCTTCAAACCACTCATGAATGAAGAAAGAAATGATATTGCTAGTCCGTTCGCTCATAACGCAAAAGTTTGTACAATGGATACGTAAATCGTAATACCAGGGTGATATGTTTGATCCACTCATACCGGATGGACACCTTCTCTTTTCTGTAGGTGTGGTGGATTATTTGACGTGCTTAAAAAGTGCACATGGATCTTCTTTAGTTTGGTACAAATTTCATCCTTGAATTTCACTTGAGTGAAGTGACTGTGTGGACATACATGTATGTATAAAGTGCCTATCACATGGAACTTTTTGGGACTGCCAGGGATTCGAACCCAGGACTATGATCCTTCTGTTTTGTCATGCCACTACCAAGGAAATTTCTTGTACCTGCCCCCTCTCAAAGCTCATATAATGCCCACATCAAGAACACCCATGCTGTGAATGAGCTGTCTTGCCCGTAAAGATAGCACCATGCCCGGTGTGATGGCTACAGATAGAGGCATCTCCTGTTGATGTTTTAGAATGTTAGAAGAGGAGAAGGAAAGGTCGTGAAACATGGGAGTGGGGTCCTCGCCGAACGGACGCTAATGTTGTAACTGGAGCACGACCCGCTTCCTGCCATGTCTGTCATGTGAGGACACTGTCGCCCCGGTATCCTGTGTGCGTGGAGCTGGGATCACCTCTGGGGAGGAGAGGCTTCAGGAGTCTAGTCTCCAAGCAGATGCGAGAGTGTTGCAGTGTGAACCTCATACCTTCGCAAAATGTTTTTAATCTTTTCAAGTGAAGTATCTGTAAATCATTTTATTTGATTATGCAGAGAAGGTCCAGATTTGCATCATTTTGTCGCGGTTGATTATCTTTTTTATCCAAGAGGCATAAGCCCAAAGTATAGACGTCTTTTCGTAGCAGAGAAGACCAATTTCTTCATAAATTATGTAAATATTAAACTAATTTGCATGATTCTACCGCTCAAAAATTCACAACCAAAGCATTTCAGAACACGAGATATCAAAAATGGAAGTTCTACTGCAGTACCTTAGCAAGCCGCTAGAAAACCCACCTACCGAATTTTATCAAGATCCATCCAAGGCTTCTAGAGTTATGCTGTTTACAGACAGACACGTTGAAAACATTAACTTTTAACAAATACACGGCCTTTTTTTCGCTCAATAGTTCAAAGAGTGTTACATTATAGAACATGAAATTGTCATTGGGTACGAAAGGTGTCAATGAGACCACAATCTTGGATTTTCGAGAAATGTTTTTTCTTTTTTCACAACGCTTTTGTCTAGAACTGTTACTACACGAACTGTCTCTTCTGTTCAATGCTAAATATTTCTTTTCGCAATTGAAAATAAAAGGACACTTTCTCCTCGAGGTCCAATCCTATGATATCCTGGCAGGCTAGGGTTTCTCAGCTTGGCCAATTCGCACTTAACAATCCTGGCAACAGTGACGGTCAGGGAGGAGATCACAGTGAACTGGGCAAAAGTCTTGAGATAGCTGCCCATGTATCTGATTACGCAAAATGCCTTCCAGACACGGGCGACGTTGACACTCACTTTGGGGATGAGGAATAGAACACAGACCTACACCACAGGAGAGATGGAGGTGAGGAGTGACATGGGGAGACCTACGCTACAATAGGAAATAGAAGAAAACCACAGACTGGGACCAGGGCTCACTGGGGACCGCGGTACAATGTACTTTGCCACTCTGAAACGCGGATTCCAGAATACGACTTGTAATCAATTATAGCATAACACGGATGTGCATCAGAGAGTTTAGATAGCCTAGTATACATTTGTACTCATCTACCAGCTGGTCTATATGGATAGGGCTGCAACGGAGATGAAATAGGGATCGGTGCCAGGCTCAGTAGAGTTAGGAGTTGGGACGGCAGTGATTTGTGAATTTGCCGCCTGGGACGTTTCCAAGGGCGACAGACATGTGGAGCGATCAACCCCACAGTAGCGGGTGCCAACATCCTCCGTGACGAATTCCTCTGTGTGTCATGTCTGACAGTTTGCCATACTGAAGCTTGTGGGCGTGAGACTTAAACCGAGTTAAGACATTTAGGCCACAATTCATAGACCACCAAACCACTGACGGTAGTGGTGTGTTGCTGCATCGAGACAACAACACATTTCCTGTTAGAGGTTTAACACAAACTTCCTCCTTCATCCAAGGTACTTAGTGGTTTACCCCAAAGGGCTTGAAAGAGATGTGCACTAATAGCAGTCGCCCTCGGGCGATCATGTTTTGACTAAGCTTAAGCATATATGAGTATCGATGGTGCACATCTCTTTCAAATCCTTCATGTACTGAACAAGCAACTCACACTCATCAAACCCTGCATCAAATCATAAATCATAAGTAGGAAAGTGCGGAAAACACAGTTCTCGAGCGTTCTTTTATCGTTTTAACTTTTAGGAGGAAAATTACCGCGCCTTGCAAATTGTTGATAGTAATGGCGTCTGTTCATGAGAAGCCTTGCAAATCACTTTGGTTGCTTCGATCCATCTAGATCTGTCCCAAACGGACACCGACCCCCAACCCTCTCCATGTTTGTGAATGGCTGTGTCTCCTTGCCAAGTTTCCTCTCGCCATGATCACACATGTACTTTATCAACCTTGGCTCGGCCTGGCTGCCCTCTTTGAAGACGTGCCACGAATGTTCCCGTCGATTTTCCTCAAAAGCGCGCACATCTGGGAAGTAGCCAGGTTCAACTCGCCATGCAACTTTTCATCGTGACACTTGGCTCTGTAGAAGCGCTCAGCCGTAGAAAACCCTGTTTCGGTTATCCGCCCTCAATATGGGGGCTGAAAAAGGACAGTTGTGATATTTCCAAAAGCAGGTCTGTTTTTCGGATTAAATCGTTTCTCGGTAAATCTCATACGGAACCCTCAGTTGGACACAAGTGTTTAGTAGGCCTATTGGGACCGTGAAAATTGTATGGGCGTGTTCAAGTTGTAAACACGTTCAGGAACGTGGGGTGGGGGTTTTTGGGTGGCAAGAAGACATGAAAGAGTGTAGGGAAGGAGAGGGGAAGAGAGGCAGAGAGGGAGGGCGACAATATTGGAGGGAGGGATTGCCAACATTTCGTTTGTCCACCTAACAGAGATTTTGGCAAACTTCTGTTTCCCACGGAAAGGCCACGCCTGTCTTGAAACTCCAAACATTAAGAACAGGTGTTTCACGGCCGTGATCGATGGTTGTGAGCGGATGCAACAGAGCACCGCCAGGCTATTTCCCAACAGATGGCATGCTGTCATATAGCAATGACCGATACAAATATAAGACAAGACTCGTTTACTGATAACATAAGCTATAGGTTTCTCATTTTGATCTTGATGAAAACATTCATCATCAACATCTTTGCCGCATATGAAAACAGTGTTTGTTCATTTATGCATATGGTCTTCTGTAAGGAATGTCAATGATATTGCATTGACTTTCTTTCATTCTTCAACAGGTACGTGTATGTTTAGGACAATTTTCAACAGACCACAGCGAATATTCTCGTCAAATAGTGAGAGGCCAGTGAGTCTTCAATGCAACTGGCATGGTGGCTGTGACTTTGGTCATCAGGGTTAATTACGTTACACCCTATAGCCCCCTGGAGCTCTCAGCACATGGGCAGCATATATAGTTTGTACTGTTCTCTTGATTTTCGGACTACCAATGGGCAACTTGGAATGGGTGCTTGGATAGATTCCATAAGCCTGTCCCCTTTGTAGCTCCCACGCACGCCGTTAAACTTGTAAAACCTTCCAACGAAATTGCCCTCCAACCTCCATATGGCAAATGCGGGCTTACAGCACATGAAACGTATTAAAGGCAGGTGGAAGAGGACAAGTGGTATGTATAGCCGGGTCAGGTAGGGTCACAGACGACCGAGCGCTTCGTATCGCTCGAGAATTAAAGATATGAAAGGGGTTTTGGCAAATTCATCCACCTGACGACAAAAAAGATAGATCGGAAAGGACAAAAATTGCACCAATACTCAATATGAAAATGAAAGCTAGCAGTCTTCAGATATCAAACAGGGTATATCATCGCTTGACCCCTGCAAAGTTGTGAGCATTTATGGTGTAGACAATTGCAACATCTGGATTTGCATGGAAAAGAAAAAAAAGGTATTGGGCGATCGATATCAACACTTAAGCGAAAACCACATAAACGCCCTCTAACATTACGAAGTCACAAATGGAGGACTGCCTTAGTCAATGTCACGTACTGTCTTGTCTGAGAGATGACAAGGTTTACCAACATTGACGGGTAACTTTTATCTCTGGGCCACATAACTGCAAACGGTTTACACTCCAGACGGTGCCTTCGCCAAGAGAATGAAAACTAAATGCGGTATAATCATCGTAAATACCTATTTCATGAACTCTTACACGTGGTGTGCATCAAGAACTGGGAGTTAGTTGAGCTATCTGTCAAACACTATTACTTTTACCAACCATTATTCCTCCTTATACCTCGACAGTTGGTAAAACGTAATTACGTTCTATTTTGGAACAAATCTAAGTTTTTATTAGGAATGACCTGTCGTGAAACCTTAATTTTAGTTCAATAGTTCCCTGAAAACTTGATGTCAGGATATAAGACTGGATCAAAACTACTCCGTTTTAAAATGAGTGAGGGAATTTCCCAGGCACCCTTCGGTAACCCACACTTCTCCTATTGAGTCAGGTATTTCTCACTCTCAGTGAGTCAAACTTGTCTCAGTCATTGTGGTTCTGACCTAGAGAGAAGGGACTCTGTCCCATCCTTATTCATGTAACCGTAACCCTGAAGTGGCCTTCGGGTCTTGTTGCGTGGCGACCATTGGGTTTTATTTGATCGCTGAGTTTGTTTACATTGACGATACTGCCAAATGTCAAAGCTGATCACACCAATTTCATTGCTGGCTACTGAATATTAGAATTTTCTTTATAATAGTTTGCAAAGAATTTAATTTCTCCAACGGTGGATATTCAAAGGAGCTCATGATCATAAACACACGACAGAGTAACTTTTGTTGATCTGCTGGCCAAAAGTAAAATCAATGCTAATATGTACCCACATTACCCGACCCAAAGTTGAAACCGTCAAAGAATAAGGTTAAGCCTAAAAGTGGAGACAGGATCTCGTCAGCAAAAGTGGCAATGAATATATGTGATACCGGATTCCTTTCTAGCGAAGGATAGCCTAACTCAAAAGATAATCCGATGAGAACGTCTTTTTCCGTCTACCATTTGCGTCTACCAGGTATTACCGTGCCGTGCAAACACAGAGGCGAAACGTTAATTTTTGTGTGTATTGCGTAGCAAAACATATCATGGAAATATTTCTCCGCAGATGTAACTCACTTGTTGTCCACGTGTGTGTCTCCCAGATGGTAGCCCTGCGCCGTCATCGCTAGTAGTATCACCAGTGAGAAGACTACCATCGGACCCACAGTCCTCGTGTGCGCCATTTTCCTTTCTCTGTGGACGGGCTCTCTGGCGGCCGTAATGTGAACTACAGAGGACGAGAGAATGACGCGATCGTAGCCCTTACTTTAGGCAGACCTCGGTCAACATGGTCAAGGTTGGTCATTAATCAGATAATCTGTTTGGGGTAAAGTTAGCTTGCATATCCTACACGGTACGATGCGTATGTTAGACGTACATGTAAACATGTATATGTGAAATTTCAGTCACGATTCGGCAAAAACGTTTCGCACCGATACAACCCTACACCTTCCTTTGTCTTTCTTTCGTTTCTGTGCAGTCGGTATGTATGTAGTTCTCATCTCGTTAGGGCAACGGTAAAAATAAGGTAGTTGTTGTCAGCAACAATGTTGTTTGGTTCTACTGATCTTACATATTTGTTTTGCCTTTAAGAATCACAAAATCTGTATGCAACAACTTTAACTTCCGGATGGAATGATTCCTCAAATTAGAAAAAAGATATGGATTGATTTTATCGTTGGACAAACAAGCATCAAATATTAAATGCGTATGACGTACAACGAAAGACAGACTCTGTTAAGACTTTTCAGTTGATTGTTTCAGACATTGTCTCTGTTAGGGTTCCTGCTAACGAAGCCTTAAGGGTGATTCTTCGTACCATTCTACCAAATTATGCTCTACTCGCTGCTTGAGTCCATGCTGATGTCGGTTGTTGTTACGTTTAATCAAGGAGCTTTACTGACCCGGTGTGCGAACTTTAAGAAACGATTTTTCCAGCGACTTTTGCGGCACTGTCGCAAACCAACCACACCTGTTTCGACTTTCAGTTAAAGTTTACAGTTGTGACCGTTGGGGGACATACTCAGCTAAAGATAGCTGAATATTCACAACATTCGTAAATTAAAAGGAAACGCACCCCCAACGTATTGACAAAATCAATCACATCTTCGGGGACATAAACCGTGGGTATGCGTTGCCCAAATATGTTATATTTGCTATATCCTGCAGGACGTAAACATGCTGTTTCGATATAGGAAGCAAAAAGCAAAATGATATTTCGAAACCTGTTTTTGATCATAAAGAAATGTACTTGAGGACAAAGAGCAGCGGGGGTCTGTAGCGAAAAATAAGTACAGAGTGTCATCGATTTTGATTTCCACCCCCATTACATAAAAAATACAGAAAGCATGCTGATCAAATTGACATCTAGTCCAAAATTTTCTTAGATATACTTCTATTGAATTGTTTTTGCCAGTTTATTCTAGTGACGCTGAAGAAGAGTCACGGATGTCACTCGAAACGTCCAAATCGGAAGTAAATCTCCGTTTTATCCAGTTGTAGAGATTGAATTGTATTTGAACAAATTTCTTAGATTTTAAGTTTTTTTGTTTTCTCAGTCCGAGATATATTGCAGTCGCCTCCGGTTGCTAACAAGAAAATCAGATCCAGACTGTATGACCAGCTCATCCATTACTTGATTTCTCCGTCTGTGACCTCGGCACTTGATCAGTCTATCGTCTCGCATTTCGAATTCGCGTCAACAAGTTAATTTGGTGCAGATCACCAATTTGGAAGGATAAACCGGTAGTCAAATAAAAGGGCCCGGGGACTTTGCGTGGGCTTCACAAGTCGGAGGGCAACAAATATACAAACAGATCAACTATCCTGGTGTGAAGAGAAGAGAAGATTTTCATTTGAACCGAAGATGACATACAGTCTGTATCGGACAAAGTGGACAAATCGAATTTAAACTAGCTATGATCTTAAATTAACATAGCCGAAAACTTAACTGTTGTAACTAATGTAAGGGTAGAAAATTTTTAAGAACGTCCTTTCCATTGTAAGTATTTTACAAGACCAATACAAGATGAGTATAAGGAGCATGACAAAATTTTCCTGGGCATTTTTGCTGATCTCATTTTATAGCTAGGCAACCGTGGAATTTCTGTTAAGAATTTTGTTAAACGTAGAGATGCTTTTACACTCGACTTCACCAGTGATAACATACTATCCCCGTGCTGCTCAATGTCCCAAATTCCGTATACACGCGTACGTTTTGATACATTCGTAAGACGCAACATCTATCATATACTATACACTTGCCTTACACCCCTGTGGTAGGACTCACCCCAGTTCAGTCACAGCTAGCAGTTTGCACGTTTCTTTGGTCCGACGGTTGTTTTCTCAAACCTGGCTACTTATCATTGGGTCCTGTACCGACTTATTAGGGGAGGATCGTTACAGATATGACGGAGGATGAGGTGATAGACGTCATTTACATAGACTCTCGAATCGAATCGAATCGAATTAAAAGAAGACGTCAAACTTCAGATTTGATTACATTTAGCTAAGAAACACACTTGCCAGCATTATCTTTGCTTTTATGTCTGGGAGAAAAGAAATGAATGCAGTGATCCTGTTGGCAAACTACAAACATGTACTAGTACTTGTATACCTAAGATAGATGTAGCTTGCAACCAGAACCGACGTAGCTCCACAGCAGAGGGCATGATAGAAATAAGGATCGCATTAGCGACGTCGCCTTAAAGTTGGCGTCTTAGATCTTTCCGTGTGCGACGTAGGCATGGGTCCTGGTACATTTACATCGCAAATAAAGACCAAATCGTCTACTTCCCACCATGACCAAATGAGGGGTTGGCTTGTGCGTGACGGACACAGTCACTTAGATGTAGTACGGGACGCTTTCGCTAGGAGCACACATGCGTGTTTGGGGTTTACAAGGTTCAGATTTTCCTGTTAGATAACAGTGTTGGAAGTCAAAAACCTACAATAGAACACCGATATAATATCCTTGAGAACACATGATTTCTTCTTTTTGTTTAATAAAAAAAGACCATTTAATAGTGTATAATAATAGTGGCAGTGACGATACATCTTTTACACCCCCCCCCCCCCCCCCCAGGAATCTACTAAAATCGTTTAGCGAATCCGGAGTATTAAGTCATCAACACACCATGTCACGATCAACTGGAAGGCAACACTTTTTCATTCCTGAAGCTTTTGTATGTCCCTTCCGGCCTTTTGTCTTTTTTTTTTTGTATTTACTTGCTAAATAAACGCTTCAAGTCAAGTCAATTGTCCTGCATCTCTTTGTTTTAAGACACGTCTGATCACAGGAACATTTTTCTTGATGTTCATATCCCTACTTAACTCTCACTTTCTATCTGTTATTATTCTGAAAGGAACATGATATGTGCTGTTGTCCCGGTTAATCAAAACATTTCCCGCGGTTTCGTGACGTCTGGGATTTAAACTATGACGTAGTGGTATAATCAACCAATGAGAGGCCGAGTAGTTACTAATTTATGCGACCCAACAAGACGACGCAAAAGGGTGTACTGATCAAAAATTTTGTGGCGGTCCGAGAGCTGTTACACCTCGAAAACCGGCCAGGTAAGGCACCAATTGTTATGTGAACACCACTTTGCGATATTCCATGGCACGATAAGCCTGTAGTGTACCTATATCTTGAAGATATGGAGGGGTAGGGGCGCCTGACAGACACAGCTGCCTGGTAGGTTTTCTGTCCCCACCGCGAACACTTCCTCAAGGTTACGCTTGGTTTATTCGGAAATGCGTGATGATTTCCCATGGATGAAACCTTGAACAATGCACCATTAAAAGGGGTTAGCAATAGAGAATTCGTTTATGTTCGGAACTGTGAGAATTTTGAAGATAAATAATTCGACTGAACGTTGTTTGATTACGCGAAAAATTTGCCCCTTGCTACGTGCAGCGACCTACCGGCAAAATGGCGGACTTTGGAGTTTCGTTTTTCTTTTCTTCGTACTGCAAAACGGCAAAATGTTGTATTTATTTCGTGATTCGTACATTGTCGACAATTTGGATTGTTCATTTGATGACAGACTGCAAGTAGATTGTACTTCAGGAGCGATGGTTTAAGTACAATCGCTCTTACTTCCACCCTGTTTGGCTATTCTTCGAACAGTCCCTCGTCTGGCCACATATTAGCTGGGTCACGCTGACCGCTTGCTGACCCAGGCCACTCGTGACCACAGTTAAATTAGGGTTTATACTAGTTGGTTTCTAGTAGCGATTCTGTATCCTTCACAGGCCATTCATAAAGGAAACCTACTTTGAAAAATCCAAAAAAACTATGCAGGTTTTAATACCATTGTTTATTTTGCCAGCTTTTGATAATGAACAGGGTAACTTATGACTTTTCATTATACTACATGTAGTATAAATATAAGGGCCGATTCACACCAGCCACGCTTTAACCAGCGTGTGACGGCTAACCGTCGCTGGTCTGAAGAGGAAATAAGGGTCGTATGACTGTATTTTGACGAACCGACGTGCGCCCTCCTCGGACCTGGTCCTGGGTCGGTTCAGCAGGGGTTCTTTGTTCTTGTGTCTAAAGACAAACCATCACCAGTGATGGTAATAGGAGGTTGTTGATCATATGCTGCTGACAAGCAATGGAAACATATTTTTCCTCATTCTAAGCCTTTGAGACATTGAAAGTCGTTGAATGTTCCAATTGAAATGGCCTGCCACCAGTGGCAGCTTCTTTGATCTCCTATGACCCTATCAACGTGTCCGGCTTGCACTACCATGCTCTAGCACAGTGAGGACAGAAGCTGAGTTCAAGCCCGTCTGCCCTGTACATGTGACTCATCCTCTTTGTTGCATCTCGTACAAAGGAAAATGCAGGTAGTAAACATTAAAAACATAAACAGTATTCAGGTTATGAACTGTGAAAATATGCACCATTTTGATTCACACGCAATACTAGTATCCTGCTCCACGGTTCTGCCTACGTGTCTAGAGACAACTGTCACTGTAGCGAAGTGTTGCATGATGGTATACTGTTTCCGATGTATTTTGCAGATTGGCCCGGGCGATAGCCTGTGTTTACACAATCTCTTGCTGGCTACGGTTAAAGTAGCTATAGGGTCGGCCGCTAGGAGCGCAATTTTAGTCAGGCTAGCCCGGTCGAGATTTCTCGAAAGAGACAGAAATAGTTTTTATGTTTTTACAACTTCGATTTATGTAACTTTGAGTTTTTCCTGAGATTCATAAATCAGGCAGTCCAACCTGAACATATGCCTAGACAAAAGGAATGAGATTTGTGTATCACTTGTCCAGAGCAGGCTATGATGACACTACACACTGTGTCTTTATAGCACAAAGAACTTGTCTCATTTAAGTCACCTAGTGTTGTTAATATAAGATCTGCTCTACTTTTTTGTGTATATAAAACAGACCTGTTGGTAGTTGTGCTATTTCAAATCACACCATTTTTTGTACATTATGTAAAACACCGACTTGGAAACCATCTAATGATTTATATGCCATGTTGTGAGCCAATCCTCTTTAGGCTAGCCACCTGTCCAATATGGTCACATTTGTCCAGTCCCCCAGGCCTTGTGCAGGTTTGACTGTAGATACACTGTCTTATGACCAGTGTCAGTTTGTTTTGGATTGTGAACTGTACATAGACATGTGCATATATTTGCATGTGCCCCTCCCTATCAGGGTTGGGTCATTGACCTTTCACACAACAGCAAAATATCTAACATAACATAACAGTGCCACATTGCAGCTAAAATTGGCTTTATTTCAAGTAAATACATTTTCCAACATCATATACATATAATTGCATTCATAAATGCATATTCAATTTAGGCCAGCGGGGATGAAATTGAGCAATTCAGTAAAACTTCCAAAATAATAACATTGTGTCATACATGTGGGACAGTCTCAAAGTGCAAACTGCTTTGTACTTTTTGGTGTTTACAGTGCATAGTTCATTTAAGAAAGCTTATGCTGCAAAAAGCAGTGTGAGGAAAGGTCAAGCCATTGTTTTTCAAGTTACACATGAACATACTGTTTGGAGAAGCCGACCTTGTATATATATATATAGAAGCAGTAAAGGTGAAGGTATTTAACTACCCTGGAAACAAAACTTATACTTATACTAGTTATAGCCAGGGTTAGCAGAGATTTTGTCTACGGGAGGACCTTTGATATTAAGCACTCTGGGAATTTGTGATGCAGACAAATCCGTAGAGTGCTTATCTATGGTCCACTGGAAGACCTGCCTTGGTTGCCAAACAAAATACCTGCTGGCCCTGGCTATAGGTCTGGTTTCCAAGATAGTTGAATACCTTCACAATTCTTTCTGGACTGTTATTCAGTACCACGGTACATTGTTTGGAACATCATACAGACTCCATTTTCCCATATCCTTCAACTCTCTTCCCCACAATATCATACAACAACAAAGATTTAGTGTAGGTTTACCTATACAATTTGTATGTCTGAGTAAATTCTGACCCAGACTGAAGAGTCAATGTTGAAACGACTTATGGCATGTTTGATAGTTGCACCACCTGTAATGTCATGTGACACCGTTCCCATGCTCCAAATTTTTGCCCCATTTCATCATCCACGTGTACCGTCCTTGTACATGTACACGTGATCGAGGGACCACAGTCTCATCCATTGGTTGTTCTTATCCTAGCGGTCACATTGTCACGTGAGCAGTCCATAGTATATAGGACAGGTAAACTATAGGTCAGTTTGCAGTGTTTGCCTGGACCAGCAGTGCACACACACGTAAGAATTCCATCTGACCATTTTCAGTACGAGTGCCCAGGTAGTACATGTATCATGATTGTTGCCCACTTGTGGAGTAGGTCTGAGACATTGTTTTAGTTCATTGTGGATTGTGGAATCTGAATGTTGATTTCATCATGATTTGTTGATAATGGGTTACACGCAGTATCTTGTATTCACAGTGAGGAAAATGTCTTTTTTGGTACATACCAAGCGTACAAGCCATACAGCTCATGAGAGTTTTTAACAAGAACTTACCACCTTTGAATCATCTCATGTCATGTACTTATCTACTACTTCCTCCTGCCTTCAAACTTATAGTTAGAATATTTTTATGACACAGTTGGAACTGCATTCTTTGGCTAGTGCTAAATCATTGTTGAATGTTGTTTGTACAGGGTCTGTAGCAGGGACAATGGCAGCACAGCACTGGGAGTTACTGGGGAAGCTTCGCCGTCAGATCACCGATCTAGAAAATGCCATATCTCGTATCAACTCCGTCAAGAGGAACCTGCAAGCAAACTCTGCGGAGGTGGGTAGTCAGTTGGACATAAAAAGAGGGTGTATTGAACTATGGTCACAGTGATCAAAATCAACCATGATATAGTACACGTACTTCCCATGGACTGATATTTCTGTAAGTTGAAGGATTCCTAACGAGATGCTTTGCTGTGGTGCAATTGTGTATGATTGTAAAATTGTATGTGGAATACTGTATGATTGAGAAATGTTACTCATACACACCACTGTCAATTGAGACCTTTCCTTGCTGTCATGCATATTGAATATAAAGAATTTGATATTATTTCATTCAAGCAAACAAAAAGTGAACCGTCCATACAATTATCTGTCTGTATCTGTATCGATATAGCCAGTATGACTGCCCTTCGGCATAACACACCAGCTTCGCTGGCACGGGAGGCAGCAGCAGCTGGTTTCTTTACACTGAACGGCTTGTCACACATAACCTTTGCTCATCTGACTGCAAATGTTGTTTGTAGCTATCTAATACGGATGTACCTACTGCACTTGAAAGCAACGAATTCCTCTCATATATATATAGTTCTAGGAAGCAACGAGAAACAAGTAAAAGTGTATAAAGTGAAACAGAAATTCACGTAAGATATTTGTTTGTGTGTGTCCCCCCAGGTGAAGTCGCAGGTGCATGCTGCTATCAGTCGTCAGCTGGAGGCCCTGCGCAGCCGCGAGGTGTGGCTGCTGAACCAGGTGGAGACTCTCCAGCATGCTAAGGAGGACATCTTACACGGGCAGCAGACACAGCTCAGTGAGGTAGGCAACTTCACATCTTACATGGGCAGCAGACACAGCTCAGTGAGGTAGGCAACTTCACATCTTACATGGGCAGCAGACACAGCTCAGTGAGGTAGGCAACTTCACATCTTACACGGGCAGCAGACACAGCTCAGTGAGGTAGGCAACTTCACAACTTACATGGGCAGCAGACACAGCTCAGTGAGGTAGGCAACTTCACATCTTACACGGGCAGCAGACACAGCTCAGTGAGGTAGGCAACTTCACATCTTACACGGGCAGCAGACACAGCTCAGTGAGGCAGGCAACTTCACATCTTACATGGGCAGCAGACACAGCTCAGTGAGGTAGGCAACTTCACATCTTACATGGGCAGCAGACACAGCTCAGTGAGGTAGGCAACTTCACATCTTACATGGGCAGCAGACACAGCTCAGTGAGGTAGGCAACTTCACATCTTACAGTTACATGGGTAGCAGACACAGCTCAGTGAGGTAGGCAACTTCACATCTTACATGGGCAGCAGACACAGCTCAGTGAGTATAGGCAACTTCACATCTTACATGGGCAGCAGACACAGCTCAGTGAGGTAGGCAACTTCACATCTTACATGGGCAGCAGACACAGCTCAGTGAGGTAGGCAACTTCACATCTTACAGTTACATGGGTAGCAGACACAGCTCAGTGAGGTAGGCAACTTCACATCTTACATGGGCAGCAGACACAGCTCAGTGAGGTAGGCAACTTCAGCAGTCAAGGAATAGTTAGTCACTCACAGGAAGAATAGCTGCAATGTTAAGTTGCATTTGTCAAAGTAATTGTGGATTGTGACAAACTCAGCTCGTGTACAAGTCTAAATATAAGTCAAATAATCTACACCGCAGTAGGTGTAAAGGAGATTTATGGAGAATGGAATAAGAATGTATTCAGAATTTATTTTGATTTTTGGTTAAGGATTTTGCAGTAGTCATGATCATTGAATCAATAACAGCAAGCAAAAATCAACATGCACTTATATTTGTGTACCCAGAATAGGACTGGTGCATGCAGACTTCTGAAATACACTGTACTGCACAGCTCCAATTTGACCTGCACTAACCTGCATACTACTTGTAGTTGTTAAAGTCTACGCAATCTCGACAGTAGCCTTTGCTATATCCTTTCAACATTCTGTGCCAGTCTGCATGTCTATATGCAGGTTTTATTTGGCAGCATGTATACTGAAATGAAACCAGAAAAAGACACTAATGACATGATCCTGTCTCCCTCCAGGCCCTTGGCGAGGCTCGTAACTGTGCCGACCATGTGGAGGGCTGTCTGCGTGGGGACCAGGAGGAGAACTGTGACTCCGCCTGCATCGAGAGAGTCCTCGCAGAGAATCTCAACAAGTAAAGGAGACATTTGTTTTACTATAATTGCAGCATTTTTACATTATCCTATATACAGAGCGTTGCCCTCAGGCCATGCAGTATACCCTAGGGAGAATATGCTAAACACAGCTAAGGTTTCCACTTTTGTGGATATGGCCTCTACCCAGCTGTCAGCCAATCAGAGAATCAAGTGTACCTAAGGAAAAAATTTAGGTACTTTCTTGATTGGCTAACAGCTGGTTAAAGGCCACATCCAACCACAAGAGTGGAAACCTCAGCTCTGTTAAGTATATGTATGGGCTGCAGGGAGGCTCTGCATAAGAGAATGTATTTTTATTCAATGAAGACACAGTATATTTAATAATATCCATGAGATCTTGTTTAAGGTTTCTCTCTTTCCTTGAATAAGACTATCTGCAGCTCAATGTGCGATGCTTCCCTGTAGACTTTCATCCCTGAATGCTTATGAATAAGAGGGTCTAGAATGGAAGAACTGTACAACATGGAAACTAAGTTGCAACTGTCGATTCTAATATATAAGAATACAGTGCCTGTAAAGGAAAAAATAGAACTCGACATGTATTTATTTGCTGATAATCAGTGTACATGTTTCTGTTGCTATAAGTGTTATCTGCCCTCTTAGGCTAAAGGATTTGAACATGGAGCCAGAGGAGACCTCCTGCGTAGAATTCTCTGCAGATACGAGCTCCCTGCGTGAGTCCATTCACCGCTTCGGGCGCGTGGACTGTAAGAACCCACGAGCCGAGGACCTGGTCTTCAGTACTGCTGGTAAGTCCTTTCCTACTGGTTTCCCTCCTGGCTGTGCCTTGCTGCCAAGTTTATGGTGAAAGGCCCCCATACATGTTCTTACTTGATGCATATTTATCAGCCTTGTTTTGTCACGTTTCATGTATTTTTTTTCCTTCATGCCATCTATCATTTCCATGTTTGTCATTGAGCTGAAAAGCTACACTTCCATATCTCGTGTTCTGCACATGTTAGTCATGATTTTTGAGTGGTAGATAGCACTTAGAAGGGAGAGTAAGGCGTGTTATTTTTTTGTCCCCGAGTTGTCTTATGTGATACATGATGATAACCATTAGGCAGTATTCTTTCAGCTTAGCCAATCGCAAGTTGTTTACATTTTGGAACTACAAGATTTTTTCTGTAAATTGCAGGTTGCAACTGTGTTAAATTCTAGTGTGATTGCTTAGCAGTTCCCAGACAAAGGTGCAATAGTTTTTTACCTGAACAACAATGTTTGGCATTCTGTGGTGACTCTATCTGTCCCCTGCAGGCCTGAAGGCTGCCAGTCTGCCCTCCCTGTTTGAGGAGTACGGAGACCAGGAGCACCATGTGTTGTACAAGACTGTGGAGGACGCACGTCGGCAGCAGGGCCAGGAGGTGGTGCACCAGGTGGGCTTCTGGAGATAGCTAGAAAAAAAATTAGATTCCCCTAGTTACCTGTGGCATCAAATTCAGAAGAAGTTTATGACATTGTTTATCTATCAATCTTTAGGTGTTGTCCCATCAGTTTGTAGATGAGTGCCCCTTTTGTACAACCATTACAAAAATGTCAACATACAAAAAGAAACACTCCGCCAACATAGAATTAGCATACAAAATAAGAATGATAGCAAAGAAATGGCTTGACATGATGCAGTGCTTGTTTCCATTGACATTATCATTGGAATGTTTTCTACCAGCTGAATTGTAAGATAAGAAGATTATGTATATAACATGATTGATTGCTCTATACGAAATGTAAAACATCTTTGTTGTATGTTTGAAGGCGCCGCTCCCAGACCTTAGGAAGGAAGACTGGCTGGCCCGAGGACCAATCACAACACAGCCGCAGAGGAGCAGCGAGCAGGACGGCGCTTCTTTCCGCCCCAGGTTCGGCTCCCTGGGGAAAGTGAACATCTCCACTGCGCCCATGTGCATCCAGGATTGGCTGCTGCAGATCCGCCACGAGGACGGGAACGGGAGCCACGGCACGTCCATGGAGGAAGACGGAGATTTCGTCATGCTGGACGGGAAGATCTCGTGCTCCCAGTCTGCACCATCGGAGGCACAGGAGTCCATCGAGATGATCGGCACTCCCGACATTCTGGAGCAGTCCGACTGGCTGGCGAGAGACGACAAGACTTCAGACAGGCCTTACACCGAGTTTCCTTACTTTGAGGAGATCAAGGAGATGAAGGATTGGATCTTGAGGTACGAGGAAGGAGTCAAGTCTTCTAGCTGCTGCTGCGCTCCAGAGGCCTCCGATGGTGCCATGGAGATAGAGAACCTCGGCCAGCTGTCCTGCAAGAAGGGGTCCATCCACAAGTACTTCCGTGACGTCCCTTCTGCCAAGGAGGCTTGGCTGATGAAGCACGCTCCTCAGGACGTCCAGTCCCTCTGCCGTGCCAACGAGGTGTGCCCGTCCTTCAGCGACTGTGTGTGCGACCTGAACTGCCAGCAGCAGGCTCCTAACGACACCGAGCATCTCCACCAGTATTTCAAGCTTGCTTCCAGCAAGGTTACCGACTGGCTGATGAAACCCAAGAACCCGTCCCTCCAGAAGGAGTTGGATGAATCACCTATCTTCACCTACTTCCGCACTGTGATCTCCGACCCTGTCTATTGGCTTGCTGCAGGAGGGCAAAAGGCCGCCTCCGAGCCCCCAAAGCCGTCCCCATTTGACGGTGCCTTTGCTGCTATTACAGCCCAACCCTGTAGCTACTGGCTGGCCCACCGCGGAGAGTCGAAGATGACCAAGGAGTGCCCGTATCACATCATTTCGGAGGGATTCTCCCTGAAGGATGAAGGCACAAAGCACTGGCTGCTTCCTATGGAGGGCAAGGAAGAAGACTCAACTCTCAGCCCACTCATCGCCTGTGTTGTTGATGGCTTCAAGCAGATCGAATCTCAGCCACAGAGTGTTTGGCTGGCAAAGGAATGTCCAGCTAGTCAGGTTCAACCACCCAACAAACCACAGGTCCAGGCAGGAGAGGGAGATGCAGTACAGTTTGTCTTAGATGGTTTGCAGCAGCTGCTCATTCAGCCAAAAGAGGCCTGGCTGTCACGCCCAGCTAAAGAGGAAGGCAGCACCCATGGAAGTGCAATCAGCAACAAGGGATGGCTGCACAGGGGAAGGGAAGAACACCCGCATACAGAAACTGCAAGTATGGCAACAGAGAAAGAGCTCGGGTATGATCCTGAAAATGCAGCAGTCCAGATGGCACTGGGGGGCCTGGAGCAGTTTATGACCCTCGGCAAAGAGGCGTGGCTGGACAGAGGGGCGGCCAAACCAGCAGTAGAGAAAGACGAGACCATGACAACTGATGCAGACAACAGTACAGAAGAGGAACTCGGATATAACCCAAACAATCCAGCTGTGCAATCCGTCCTGGGAGGTCTCAAGCAGTTTGAGGCACTCGGGAAAGAGGCATGGCTGAGGAGGGCCACCCCTCCAACCGAGACCAAGAAAGCCAGCTGCTCCACCAAGGTGGAGAAGATCATGAAGGAGGTGGAAGAAAAGGTGCAAGACGACTACGACCCTGAAAATGAGATGGTGAAGGTCGTTCTGCAGGGGTTCGAACGTATCCATGCCAAAAGGAAGGAGGAATGGTTGGACAGGGGCGACCGGGAGGCGACCAAGAAGAGCAAAGCAGGGCCATCAGACACGTCCTCTGGCAAGTCTCCCTGGCTGCTACACCAGAAGGATGAGGCGAGTGTCCAGTCAAACAGTGATGCAGTGAAATTTGTCCTGGGTGGAGTCAGCCAGATCCACAACATGGACAACAAATGCTGGCTGGACAGGTGAGTGACTCGTGTGCAAGAGATAGAAATACAATGTATAAAACAGAGTGAACTGATAAAAACGGTGTAAGAGAGGTTGGATTGTGAGAGACTTGTGTGCCTTCCTTTCCCAAGTTTCAAAAATATATGGCCTTCATCGGTCAACATTGACCATTGACACATCCTAATTGACATCAGTCCTACAGCATAGGAATTGGCTAAACAGGTTATTCTGAATGACACAGTTTCAAAGAGCTCTGCTGAAAAATCGAGGTTTCAAAAAGCCAACTTGCTTATAAGTCTGCATTTTAAAACAAATAAACTGAATGAACTAGCACAGGAGTTAGTTAATTGTTAAATGATTATTGCTGCTCCATGCAAGTGTGTACATGTAGAAAACTACATGTTCCGTAAGCCTGTATTATTTACCTTTCCCCAGGAGTGGAGAGTCCCAGCAGCCTGTTGTGAAGAACTCCTGGATGTGGAGGGGTGACCAGGACCTGGCCCAATGGCTCGCTAAACCTGCCAGCAAGGTGAGGGTTGTACCATGTCTTCTACATTAGAGCTTGAAACATTGTGTGCATATGCACTTTTCTGTACGCCAATTAGAGCTGTGTGCCAAATTTAAGTCTGTAGGTGCACCATAGATATTAGCGTTTCGTTACATATATAAATGTACTACAAGTGTACAGCATATCCTTGATACTTAAGTGTCAGAAAATTATGAACCCAATGAAATCAAATTCAAAATAATATCTCTAACTTTCACTTGACTCTTGAGCTCAGATTCAAGTTCAATTGACCTCTGAACAGAGACAGTAACATTAGATTTTGGTGACATTGTACTTCATGTTATGTTAGTGCTCCAAACTTTTTTTCTGGGTAGATGCACCAGTGCACCTATTTTCAAATATGAATTTCAACACAAGTACATGGATATGGGTATTGTGTCTATTGGCAACAGTTGACCTACCAAATTAACTGCTTTTATGGTCATATATCAGATGTCCTTAAATGCTCCTTTTTGTAGTTTATATTCTCAGTTGGTTAAAAAGGACACCATTTGTTCTGTTCCTGTGTAGACAAATTTGTTTTCATTGTGAAGCTTTGTTCCTTGACATACAGCATATCAAGCTTACCGTATATTCTCGAATAAAGTACGCACTTTTTTAACTTTTCAAAATTGAAAAGGTGCTACAAGTTGTTGCCAAAGTTGGGGTGCGTACTTTATTTGAGAATATACGGTACTCCAATTGTGAGTCATTGTTATATTTCCTCTCCACAGTAGTGACCACTGGTACCGACAACAGATGGCCATGCCATGGGGACATCACCTACACCATGTTATCATCTGTAATTTACTCTCATCATATCTCTGGGGCAACCATAGTTGTCCACATCTGCTGTCTCCATGGCTACTTGTTACCATGGATACCGGTGCTGATGTGAGACACTCGGTGCCTTGCTGCTTGCATAGAAGTTGTGTAGAACAATTTTTGAATGTTACCCAGTGCTTTTGCAGGGAGTAATGTCAACAACAGTACTTATTCCTCTATAATTGAAGGCTTCAATGCAGTAAAGATACATGATGAAAAACTGAAAATTTTATCAAGTTAATACCTGTGTTTTAAAAGATGTATTATAAAGTATGATTATGGTCTATGGTGAAATGGAACTCCTACTATCCTGAACTGCTGCTTTGGACCAATGTTACTATGTCATCCTAGTTATTGTATATCAAAAGCAAATCTTCATGAAGAGATTATTGATTTGTCTCATTGATAAGTAATAGATATTGATATCACAGCACTTGCACTGTGTATTGTTGATTTAAGATTATATTTGGAGCATCCAACATTATATCATATCACAGACAATGTTAGCTTTTACGTCTTATAACCACTTTTGGCAATGACCTTTTGTGTTTCTCAGGCAACTATATGTGATTTTGGAAATGATCAGACGTTTCAAATAACATGCGTTATATTTCATCATTGACACTGACAGAAGATAATGAGCTTCATATCGTTTCCAAAATTACATCCAGTTTCTTGAGTAACTGCATTTTGGCATATCTTATTACCTGGATTTCTAACCTTCATTGATGGACCTTGGTGTCATTTAAGACAATTGTCTTAACAGAAGTTAACCACATAACCACAAAGTCTAGATAAATCAGAAAAGAGCGGATAAGACAGATGTAATCTTTCTTAAAGAATATATGTATTCTTAGAATACTTTTATTTCACTTGATGACTTAGAAATGTCAGATTCACCTACACTATCTGCTCTTCTTTGTAAGTTGAGATGCCTTTGAAATAAAAATAAACAAGATTGAGTTAACTATTTGGAAAAAGCAATAAATGGTGTAAGGGATCAGTGTCTTGTGTTCTTTATTTGGAGTTGGGGTGGGGTACAGTAAGTCATTGGAAAATGACTCTCCCAACTTTTCTTTCATAATTCTTAAGCACTGTACTTACTTACTTTACTTTACTTTAGTTCCTGTATAGTTCCTGAAAATGTTGTGGATGATTGGAAAAAGTTAAGCTCTAACGTGAATTTGGTCCTGTTAATTTACCAAAGATGATAATTGAATGCTTGCGTATGTCTGTGCTAGTTTGCTGAAAATCGCACGAGAAAAACATCGTTCAACCAAATACCTGTCCCTGCCAAGTACGTGCAATGACCAATTTGTCTTTTATTATTACATTGATAAAGCTCTTGTTAGGCATAAGAGAGGGATGATGGTCCATGCTGTATTGTGGCCAAGCTAGCTAGAGTGAATCAGAGAGGTCCGGACGCATTAGCTACAGAACTGACCACAAGAGTCGGTCGTCTTTATTGTCATCTTAAGGTATCTCGGTCGGCTAAATTGGCATTTTGACCTTCCACTGTTTTCTTATTAATAACACTCACTTGATTTTCACAAGCTCAAAAGTGGGCTCATTCAGCTACAGCTGTACTGTTCTTGTATGGTGAACAACTTGGTGTTGATTTTAATCACCTGTTCATGACAGCAGAGACGTCGAACCTTACGAGCACATTCAATTTACAATCCAGACTGCGGGTGATGAAACTTTCCGTAATGTCCTGTTACTGGGTCGGTACAAATTAGGTCTCTCGATCCGACTTCTGTCCATTCATTATAGGACAGGTCTAACTGGTTTGGAAATTACTGGTATTTCAAAACAGACCACCTGCACCCGCACCACAAGATGATGATCCCCTCACCCTAGTGCCTGAGTCCTCAACCAAATGAGGTTTGGCACTTACATGAAGAAGACGAGCCTACACCACCTAGCAAAAACCATCGCCATCCAACCAGCGAACTTGACATATATAACCCGATGCATCATCCCTACCTGAAACAGTACCTCCATACACACATCATTCACGAACGGGTAAGCAGTATAACTGTGCCAGTGATCATGACAATGGAAGATAGGTGGGAGTCGTGGGACCTATGTCCCATTGTCGTCATTACTTCTCTAGTAATAATGCACACACGAGGGATGAAAGATCATTAATCTTCCATACTTGACACCTTTGAGTCCGCACTGTTCACTGTGACATCAAGCTGAATATATCTAGTCTTATAGACGTGACGTCTCCCCGGACAACACTGTTCACTAAGTGTAAGCCCCCACCGTCAAAAGTGCACTCTCATCCCAACTGGTGACTACTGCGCCTGTCGCACTCGTTCGTCGTAGGACATGTACTGGTTTACAACAAATTGTGAACATTCTTAGGACAGTCGCGGTTGTTTCGCGCGAAATTCACCTGTCTTTGTTTGTGACGGAAAACATTGTCGAAGATCATTGTTGGCGCTCGATTCTAGATCTGTGGCAATCTCGTGACGCATATAGCATGTCCGGTTCTAGGGCCTGGTCTTTCAATGTCGGCAAATCCTGCTACCCAGCTCTGAACGTGCATCTTGTAATGATCGTCACAAGCTCATGTGCGTCAATGGGGCTCCTTCAGGTACATTTGTCCTTTTGATTCGACTTCTGCCCAAGTCGCATTCATTGTAGGACAGGTCTAACTGGTCTAAATACTGCTATTTCAAAACAGACCACCACAAGAAGGCACGATGGCAAGAGGGAAGTTAGCAGACTTATTGTTCCTAGTGTGTCTCCTTATAGGTGTTATCAGTGTCGTTCAGTTTATTTTCATACCTAAGATGCAGTCGAGTACAGAGGACGTCCACAGGTACCGCGGCCGTTGGTTTGACACCGAGAAGACGGGAAAGGTGCCTTTCGGACCAATCAAAACTCTAAACACTTCCGACTTAGACACACGCTCCAGCGCTGTCGGCTTCGCCTACCCCGCGTCCGAGTTTTTCACCGTCTGGCACGAGGACAGCGTCCCAAGAGTTAACGGTAAACTGCGAGAGAAGAAGAAAATCGTGGTGTGGGGTGACGGTGAGGAGTGGGACGAGACTATTTCATCTCCCTGTCGCCCTGACGTACCTCCCTGCGACATAACACTAGACACCGGGCAAAGCGAGGGTGCGGATGCTGTTGTCTTCTACTACAGTCGTACGCCTAACGTCTTCAACAGTCGTTCCATGCCCAAACGGTACCCGCACCAATACTGGATCTTCTTCTCAGACGAAGCACCACTCTATCCCGCCATGCGTGCCCACGACTTTGCATCTTACAACGGCGTCTTCAACATGACCATGACTTACAGGCTAGATTCGGACGTCCCAGCCCTGTACGGATCCACTGCTATCGTCCATAACAAACTTAACGGAAAGGACAGACGTCACAGTGAGGAAGACTACTCTGTCGGAAAAAAGGGTCTTGCAGTCTGGTTCGTGAGTAATTGCTATAAGTACTTACCCAGGTTCGCCTTTGCGAAGGAACTTTTGAAGCACATGGACCTGGATATATTCGGTAAGTGCGGGAAGGACATAGTGTGTCCGGAGAAGGGCTACGACTGCTCGGACAGTATCATCAAGCAGTACAAGTTTTATCTCGCGTTCGAAAGCTACCATTGCAGGGAATATATAACCGAGAAGTTCTGGAGGAATGCCCTGGAGAACGAAGCAGTTCCCATTGTGTTGGGGCCACCGAAATGCGACTACGAACAGATAGCTCCCCCTAACTCCTTTATCCATGTGGACGACTTTGAGTCGCCCGAGGATCTTGCAGCTTACTTGAAGAGACTTGACAAGGACAAAGAGCTGTACAACCAATACTTAAAATGGAGGGCGTTACCGATACCCACCGAAAGCATCTTCAGCGACTTTGGAAGTGCCTGGTGCCGTCTGTGTAAGAAACTGCATGATGTGGACACGACTGAGAGAAAAGTGTACACTGACATTGACGGATGGCTGAAGGGAAAAAATAACGAGAAGTGTGAGCCCGTCATATTTCTGGACTATACTGACCCAAGAAATAATGTGCGTTTTGGATATAATTTCACTCCTCTGTAGATCTGTGGTCGTTAATTGTAGACTACACACACACGCCCTAAGTTTTAAAACATTCTTCTCATTCTTTCTTTCTGTCAGGCGCCATATGCATATTGTCGGGGCTTGCATGCCGTTCCCATCGAGTGGAACAAACTTATCTAATATTGTCCACATCCACATATTGTCTAGTTGTCTGAGAATGGAGGTTAACGTTGGCCCATAGTATTTTTTTTTACTTAAATGACCTTCAATTCTACTCGTAGCTACTATTGTACAACCCGTACGTCCGTGACAGTGCCATAGAATCAAACTTCATTTTCGTCTTTTGATCGTCATACCGTAGCCAAAATAAACAGTACGTGTTATCAAATATTCAAACCATAAGGTTTACTAAAAAAATCATTTAGCGTCCTGCTGAAATGGGTTGCTACAATTTGCACTTTGAAGCAAACAGTATGAATACAATATATGTAACGTTATGAAGGGCTACCACAATCATAACATGTACTGTGATACAAGAAATTAAGATGTTGAACAAATGCAGCGGTATTTCTGTAAATAAACTTCCCTTTTTATTCTTGAAAATGATTCAAAATAGAGACACGCGCGGATGTACATGTCCTTCGAAAAATCCAGTCACTGTGCATGTGACTACACAGTTCTGGTAACAACTATGTTTTACATGCCCCAAATGTCTGATAGAAGTCGAAACGTACCGGTTATGGAAAAAGAAAACTCAAATATCCTATAATTGAGATGTCGCAAATAAGAGGACAGAATTTGTTCAGATAAAATTGCATGTTACATCATAAACATCTTTTATTAACACGACTTTGCTGGTTACAAGTAGTTATAAAAAGCATTGTTGGATAAAAGGGATAGCGAGTGTCGGATTAGCACTAGCGAGTAACCCAACGACCAGGGAGAGTCGATCCCTGGCCGCGCGGAAGGGTATGAGTTTATATGCTTTAGGCTCATATAAAGAACCCACTAGGCCGTGGCTCGCCGAGTGAATATTGGCACGCAATCAGCCTATGTAGCTCTACCTGACGTCACGCCCGATGACGTCACTGATCTATTTGTGAACACTGGTAACACTTTGTCTAAGGACGCTGGGTAACGAATACTGGAAAGGACAATGTGATAAAATAAATTTCTGCAAGGGTAGTTGTATCATACTGAACAAGTAAATCATTTGCCTAGCAAAAGATTTTAACAGGCTACGTGGTCCATTTACCGGAACGGCTTGTCTTTTACCCGGAACTGCAGCACAGCGAATGGTCGCTAAGAACCTTAGGCGCAGTAGGAAAACGAGCACCTTGCGTATATGTAGCAGCGCTCTACGTCGTATAACACATGTCTTTGGTACTACCGCTATGAAATAGCAAAACACAATTGTTATTTACTCGTACCTGTAAATCGTCCAGCAGTTTGCGCTTGTTAAAGTCTAGATCTAGTGACAGTAAGCATTGAAAAATCTGCGGTATTGTTCAAGTGATTTACCTTTTAATATTCTTGGATTGCTGTTCAATCAAACACACGCCCCCAGCACAGTCGTCAATTAAGGTACACTAAATCATCTCTTTTTAATCATTGTGAGTTTTAATATTTGGCGAGTCAAAGACGGCCTACTATGGAGGAGAAAAAGATAGACGAGTATCGGGTTAGCTAAATCCAGTGGATACCCTGCAACCGGGCTTCGAACCCGGGTCGGATGGGTGAACGTTACATGCTTTAGGCTCACGTAACAACCCACTGAGCCACGGCTCGCCAGGTGATCACAGGCACGCAGCAAGCCTATAATGTTGGTCTGTCAGGTGACGTCAGGTAACACAAGAAGACCGCGTCAGGTACGTAAAACAAAAGGAACCAGGTCAGATGGTCACGTGATCAGCAGGTGGGCACTGTCACTGACTTCGAGTTACAAACAATGTACGTGTAAAGATAGGTAAAATTTGGGCTATGCTATCGTCTGCAGTCGTACATTTTTACTGAGTCGTCGACCCCAAGTTTCAATACAGGGATGGTACAGGTTTTAGAAAATATTCATTGAGAATTTTCTTTTTCAAATGTGTTGAACGCTTTGTCCATCTACATGTACAGTGTAAGATAGGGGAAGAGTTGGCTAAACTGCGTTACGGAAGACGCAAGGTTGTTTCTGGAAGCTGCATACATAACCATATGCTGCTTTAAGTCTCAGGAGAATCATGTCGGACTTTACGTGGATCCGTCATGATCAGTATTTCTAAAATTATCCAACATTGAAACACGACCACATCAAGCATGCTAACTTTCACACAATAATTTATTTACCACTATCTGTGGTAAAATAGAATACTTAGTAAATATTGGGCCCTATACATTGTATTTTCCGTCTGTCGACGTATATATTCTCGATGTAAAGCTATTTCACATGGACATTTTACTGGAAACGTCCCTTCTGAAAGTACGGGTTGCACGACAGGTGCATACTTGCAGCTGACTGTTCAGTAACGCCATCTAGCGGTTATAGACTGTGTGCAACTAGTTAATTAACTGTCTTTCTTCTGTACATATACAAGTACTGCTACATAAATCATAAAGCTACAACAGAGCTTTCCAGTTTACCGAAATGTCAGGTTATCCCCCAATGTGTGGGCAAATGCCTTTTTTCGGCGTGACCGCATGCGGCATGGCTACAACAATCAATTTGTACACAATGAGCGACGTGTGTTTCCCAGTTCCCAGTTGGTCGCAATAATGTGAAGTTCTACACGTTTTCATGTAGCTGTCCGTATAGCGACGACACAAGGCAGGTACAGAAATCTCCCCGGCCCGTATGACAGAAGTATGATCAAGAATTCTTTCCTTGTTTTTATCTTCACGTTCATCCGGCAAGTTGTCCTTACTGTTCCGTTTCATAGCGTCACCTCGGGTGGCAGGTGGTTTTTACCTGTAGCTGACCGCACAATGACGCCGCCTTGCGGTTTTATCCGTTACCGCACGTGGATTGTGTGGACTTGTCAGACGGCGGAATGATGACTTCGACCTGTCGTTCTTCTTCAGTGCAAGCACATTCTTCCACTATGCCACACAAACAAATGGCACTCGTCACTTCCTCTTGCGGTCCTATTCCTGAGCAAAACAAAGAGGACAAGGGATTTGTTATCATTATAGATTGATTAAATGACGTGCAACCAGCACGCCTGGATAGGATATAGGATAGGAAATGACAGACAGTTACGAAGGAAAATTAGGTGATTAGCGAGGGAGAACCCAACAATTTGCTTGGGAGTGACATTTATTTGTTAACGAATGCGTTGATGAAAGCCCCGTTAGTGTCGGCGCCTACCCTACGTGTGCCCCAGGAAATCCTGGTAAGCCCAGCTGGTTCAACAGTCCCCCCATGCAGTCCCCCGTCACCACAACAGCTGCTGCTCTCCGAGTCAATGACTCGGGCCGGGAGTAAACATGTTTGTTTCGGTGTCACAACTGCAGAATTAGAAAATGTGTACCCGTGGTTGGATTCTTTGGGGCAATGATACAATACACCAGAGATGAGCCATTTCATGTCATTAGCAAGTTTCGATAACCCGGCAAAATAGAGCAACAACTAAGAGAGGGCGAAATTGAATAGATATACCAACGTCCTTGGATATACACATTTGTATCTATGTCGGAACACCGAAAATGCCTACCCAACCCAGGAGAACTGTATGCAGTCATATGGCATACTAGAATTCCACAACGTCACATGTGCTGCATGTACTAGTAACTTGCATGTACATCTGTACTTGTATAGAATTCATCATGAGAAATGTGCACTGAGACATGTTGGCAACCCCCGTATTAGCCAGAGTATCATCCTAGTTATAATTAGTTTACCGTGCTATCTCCTCACCAGCTTCTAACTAGTATGGGAACACTGCTGACAAACTAAACTATGGTGGAACTCGAGCTACTCCTACCCAATTCCTCAGCAGTCAGTAAGCCGTGAAACACGCGGCAGATTTGGAGCCGCCCGTGCATGAATGACGCATGTCACGTCCTGCGCGAATAAACAACTCCGGGAACAGGTGGTCCTGGGATAATGGCAGGCGGATTAAGGCAGGGGAGAGTCTCAGAGATTCATCTCCAAACGGATGTACTCTCATTTAGCGGAGAGCTATTTTCATGGCTTCCCCTACTTGCCTCTAGAAACTAAACCTAAATTAGAGAAAAATCGAGATATCGATCCCTTTAAATATTCCGTTTTGGATTTAAAAAAATTGAGCTCACTCATTCTTCCTGAATCAAAGACATTGACTTTGGAATCATCAACATTCACATCGAATTTCATCACTTGACGACGCTTTTCACTCGTTCCAGCCGTAGGGTACAACCATCCTTCCTACATACCAAACGCGCTTGTAAATATTTATCTACTCCGCCTTTGCAGTACTTGCATATACCTGAGTAATGCGTGCGCAACCAGAAATGACTGTGTCTTACACGATGAAGTATATCCTTTATCTTCCTTTATTCCATGTATCCCACGTTATCTCCTTTTTATTCTTTACGTGTCTTTTACCACCCCTCTCCCCTTATTCCGGCACCTCATACACATCAGGCAGCACAGGGAAACATCTGTGCATCCAGTCGGTGACAGGAAACATCCTGACTTCTTGCAAAAACGAAGCCGGGGATGGAAATTTCTGACGAGCCTGTGCCGAACCTTTGGCTTTCCGCGTGACCCACCAGTTGCGTAGAGGTCTGCTACCGCGCTTGTTACCATAACGGTTTATTCTATGTCATTGTGGAAAGTTGGTCACTAAGTGACTAAACAGTAACTTTGCGATTATTTCATTGTCAAAATTCAGGTATGACTTCTTACGTATGATTCAGGCATGATTCCGTTTATTTTACGCTCTCAAGTAATTCAGATATTATCCCAAATATTTTGTCAGTAAAATCTAGATCCCTTGACCCAACGGTCGATAGGGTCAAGTGTAGAACTTCTGTCTCTATCAGCGGGTCTCTATTAACGGCTTATTAGTACTGTACATGCATTTAAGTTGGCGGGGATTTAATTTCGTACCATCATGCACTGTAGTCTCTTAATCTCATAGGAAATGTTCACGGTGGTTTTAAGTTCGCGGTGAATTGGCAACGCGAAAACCGCGAACATAAAACCACCGCGAAAATTTCAGCTTTTACATAACAGTTTTGCGAGATCTTATACTGTTGTAGCCGAGCTGCAAGCCTGTTACGCCCACCTCGGCACACGCCTGTTGAATTCGAGACATGATACGCCCACCCGGCCGGCTACAAGCCTGAAGTACGTCTCCAAGCAGATGCAGAAAGGGAAAATGCTGTTCGGGAAACCGGAACTTGAGAAACGTGACTATTTTCTACCTCTTCTACACCTGCTTGGAGATGTACCTCAGGCTTATACTTGAGATCCCGCAAAACTGTTATGTAAATGCAGAAATTTTCGCTGTGGTCTTATGTTCGCGGTTGTCCAAGCAGATGCAGAAAGGGGAAATGCTGTTTCGGGAAACCGGAACTTGAGAAACGTGACTATTTTTTTGATTTCTACATCTGCTTGGATATCATGGATTTCGCCGACATCCATGAAAACTGTGAGGTATGCCCATACCGTTAGTGAATGAATGAAAACCTTTATTGTATAAGTTTGCCCAACCGAGCTAAGTACAGGTCACAATAAGTCAGGATATATACACACATAGTATCATAAATCTAGTCTAACACACAAGTTCGGCTTCTTCTCGCTTCTTGGTAATGGTGAAAATGTAGGACTGTATGGGTTTCGCTGTTGTCAACAAATTGGAGTAGACTGTGCCCACCCAGACTCTATGCACATTGTGGTAATCTCACCCCCACCTCCGGTAACATGTCAACACCATGTGTGCGCCACTTCCTCACTGATATATACCTGCCAACACAGGACTAGTCAGGCAGCCTATATGAGAGCGACGTGCAAGAAACCGGGTACAATTAGAACTAAAACAGATAGAAAAGACGCATTAGAAGCCAAAAATAAAACCTGACCCGTAAGGCAGTTGGGGACGGTACAATTATGTCTGGGATTTGCAGTTTGTGCAATTTCGCTGTCCATCAGTGCCATCGTCCAGGTCCATTACTTCCTTCTAGTCATGATCATTCTACATTACTTAACTGTAGGAATAGTTGTATATTTACCTCCTTATGTATTTATGTGGGGAATGTACTAATATAATTCTGTGTTCAGTGTCTCCCCTCTCATTTTGATTCAATAGTGTAAGAAAAAAAAACTATTTTCTCCTTCAAGGTCAAAAAGGAGTAGTAGTATACAGCTGTACTCTCAATTTATTGCTTGGATAGTATCAACGTCTCAGCCCTACTCTCTTTTTGAGTAGTGTTTAAACGTGAGAAAATTCTGGGAAAAAAAAACAAAAAAACTTCTCAGCCCCATTCTCTTTTTGAGTAGTTTTTAAACGTGAGAAAATTCTGAAAAAGCATAAACTACATATCCCCTGTTGGATAACATTGACACGCGTCCCTGGAGACTCTAACCAAGGTCGCCGACCCCACAGAACGCCGTCCTGCTTTCACCCGACTGAACAGATGAGCCTTTCAAGCAGTCGACAGAGATTAGGAGGTCAGAAGGAGAAATTCTTCAGCTCAGTACAGTAAATACCGAGTCGGTGGGGCAGGCGCCAGTCTTGTGGGGTGTTGGGCGCTAGTGCGATGACAGATCCGCACTTAATTAATACAGCATCATGAACATTGACTCTAGGATATTGGACGTTTCTTAATACTGCATAACCAGAAATGCCTCTCGTCTGTTAACGTTTCGATGCCCACAGTATCAGACATCTTCCACAGATATTTTAACTGGAGTGCTGTTTCTTGCCACTTGTAGGTGGCACATTTGCGGCGAGAACTCAATCACAAACGTTTGTATTCCCCTCGTCTCGGTTCATTGCTGGGTGAGAGACATAACTGGTTGTTCAAAAAGAAACTCCTATAATATATCCTATGTTCTACCAATCTGCTGATGAAATTATTTTCAGAACACTGACTTTCGTGAGGGATGAGAAGTAACTCTTTTTGGTAAAAAAACAAGGATAATAGCTCCTTGTCTTCTGTAACATTTTCTGTGACATTTCGGTAACAAAATATATTTCAAACGACAGTGCTTATTTTCTAAGAAATGGATACAAAAGGTTTACTTCTCTTGATTATTGAGGACAACGCTGGCATAGATTACACCATACAGTGAGTGAGTGAGTGAGCGAGTGAACAAGTGAGTGAGTGAGTGAGTGAAAAACAGGCGTGTCAGTAACTGGAATTGTCATCGAGCTATTATCACATTAATATACTATGTATACTCATCGTACCAAAAGACACCAAACAAAGTATGCTATTGATATGTGATTGACGATGTGAGGTTACATGAGGACAGCCCCATGTGATGTCCACGTGTGACCATCCCCACCTGTCACAGACATGACAGACGAGAAATAGATGCTTCACACACTGATGCCATAACAAGTACACCCAAACTGTCGACATGCCTTCAGTACAACTGGGAGACAGACGCTGCCGATGTAAAGCCGCGAGGGGAAATGGGTGGCAGACGAAGTACAGTAGAAGCCACTTAATTGCATATCGGATTAACGCACACTTCTGTTAACTGCACGGAATCCCTGAATCCCAAACCGGTGCGGTCCAGCTAGATAACTTCGCATTATTGCACCAGCCGGATAATTGCACCAAATTTACTGGCAAATAGGCCGTGCAATTAAGCGGCTTCTACTGTACTATATTCTTCTTGCTTTTCTGCATAATGAATTGGAACAAGAAGTGTTTATCCATCTGAAGAAATTTAGAAAATTGAAATTTTATAGAAAATTTTTACGCAGTCAAACGAAAAACACCGTCAGATGCTATCATTGAAAAGGCTGAAGTACATTTAGAGAATTATATAAACTTACTGACATATGAAGGTATATCAATACATTTGGATTCAATATTTCCAAAACATGTAACGTTACGCCTAGTTTATGTATGCCTAGGCTACTTCTACTCTACTTAAGACTTGCTGTGAAATCTGTGTTTAGTTGTCCCCAAATCAGTTAACGGTGACTACAGGAATGTGGCCAGGGGCTTGTTGCTCTCATTGCCTCTGTGCGCTTCAAAATAATTCATAATAACAGACACACAAAAGTGCCTCTCCAACAATTCACAATTTTTCAATCAACAACATGATTTAATCAATCTGGAAGAAAAAGACTTTTGAGATGGTGTTTTACTCCCCTGAGTTGTCAGGCTGTGCTTGGGCACCGACGGACTGCCCGAAAAAAAGTAAGCAGGGTGTGTGCGTCTGCGTCTGAGAATGGATTAAACTTGTTTTAATAAATATTTTGGAAGACTGTTGGTTTTGATTTTCCCCAATCATGTGAAAAATTAAGTCGTCATAAAAGCTTACTTTTCTCCTGGATCGTGATCGGCCCTCCATCTGCAGTGTCCTGGTGCACTGGTCCACACACTGGGCGAACTCCAGACTGGCCCTGTGTCTGCTGTAGTCCTGCCCGTTCAGACAGGCCAGGGCCGTGATATAACTACAGGCCACACGTAAGATAGCTAGCTTGGAGAGTTTCTGGTTGTACGAGTAAGAAGGGACCGCTCGCCGTAGACTCTCGAACGCCGCACTGATGGTATGCACCCGGCTGCGCTCTCTGGCGTTCGCTACGATTCTCTTGTCCCTGGTGAGAGTTTTGTAGGGCCTGCCTCTCTGTCTGGACGAGGGGGAAGTCGACACAGACCAGGGCACGGGAGAGGGAGGATAAACGTCCGCCGAGGAGAAGGAGAACCTCTCGGTAGGCCCCTCCAGTCGAGACACCAGTGTGAAGTGTTGATCTGTTCTGTCAGCTGTTGCGTGCTCGCCTCCAAGCATGGCGTTGTCGACAGGCGCGACTTGCAGACGGGCATCTTCCTCCGAGTCGGATTCCTTCGGTCGCTTGGTCAATTTTCGAGGTTCCCGAGCCTTTCTCTTGTTTCTCCGAGGTGGCCTGGCATCTCGTTCGGGCACAGGAGCCGCCCCCACCCGAGATAAATTCCTGTCGGGCTCGTCAGGCTGCTCACAGGTGTAGCTCGGGCTTGCCATCCCGCCCGCAATGTGCAATGAGGGCTGGTCGTCAGTGAGCCTTCGCTGGCGAGGACCTCCCAACTCCAGATGTGAATGTTCAAGAATTTATATTTAAATTACTAATCGTACCCAGATGGCTATCTACAAAAGCTGCCGCCGGCTGGCACAGAACCGACAGCTTGGGTCAGTTGCCATGTCAGAAATTCCAACTTCCATCTCACAACAGTGGCAGGGCTAGCGGAGCCGGATGGTTGGGGTACCTGGGCAGGGCCGAGACCAGGTGGGACGGATAGGATTACAGCCACCGCCGCCCCTTGTGTTCGCGTCCTGCCTTCTGACAGGAAATCCCGCCACTTACTCGGGGTGCAGTCATCCATTTATGATAAAAAGCCAACCTGTCAGTTTACCAAGGGAGACTATTAGCAACCAGGGCACCACCTGTGCACAGAGTTAACAATGGGGATGTGTTCCGCGGGACTGCCGCAAAACAGGAGGGGTGTGACGGTGGCGACAGGTGCATCTAGTCGTAAACCCGGGCACGCCCAAATGGCTTCTATCCCTGACGAAACAGATTTGCTTCATCTAGAGATGTCTGTGGAAAGTCTGACGGGGATCTTGAGGTTTTACTGCGGGAAGGGAAATTGTGCGTGTACGGAGAAAGTCCCCGGCCTCCCCGCCAGATGTTCCCCGGTCCGACCCGCGGCAGCAGTGTTTATTGTAACCTGAGTCCGACCGCTATTTAGCCTCGCACACTCTGGGCCGAATTCCAGATGCAGAAGCCCCCAGACAAGTATGAGGGACTGTGAATGGGGGTTGACGGTCAACTGGAGGCCACAAATTGAGAGATAATGATTGAGGGGTTATCGAACGATGTTGCTACATACACTGTATGTAATATGATAATATTGCTGCAATTTCGTGAAGACCTTGATAGTTGCAACTGTATGCTAATGGTGGGGAATTGAATATGGTTCAAATTAAGAAAAATCACCATAATGAACGAAGATCGAAGAACTTTTGAAAATCGATAGAATGTCTATGTGCAGTTATATTGTCACACTCAGTGAAATATTTATATCGACCACAAAAATGATAGTATGCGTTTGTTGTGCTTCATCTTGCACCCGACCTGAGCAAATAAATCCCCAAGTGACCCCTCTTGAACATATACACCGAAACTTAAACCGCCAATCTTGATATGGAAAGAAGTTGACGTCATGTTATTTAGTAATTGCATTAAATACATCACGATATTTGTTTCAATTGAAAGCATATCCAATTTCACTTTTTCAAACACGAATAACGTTACACCCTTTACAAGACACAATTTGAACGCAATGTCATGAGCAGAATTTGAATGGAAAAGATTCATCAAAGGAAAAGATATTTTTTTCTGGGTGATTTAGTCAACTTTGCGTTTCCACTTAATCGTTAATAGGATTGATTATCTTGACGCGATTAGTTTTGGATATAACACAAAATCTAGCCATTTTGTGGTTGTTATTATATGAAAGTACATAAATGTTTAGTTAATTATGCAACGACGAACGAAACTCTCTGAAAATCTCGCATTGATTTCGTACTTTCTTCTAATATAATTTTGCCTGAGGCTATTGACAGGATGATCCTGTCAACAGTAGGGAATTTCGCTCGCACTGTTGACAGAATAATTCTGTCAACAGTATAATTTTCCACTACCGCCAGGATTATCCTGTCAACAGTGCAATTTTTTCTACTGTCGACAGGATCATCCTGTCAATAACCACTTCCTATGATTTTGTGACAAACGCCGTTTTTGGTCCGAATCCGATGAGCGTTCCTCCCGGCAGTGGCGCATGGCCTGCCCTCCCACCACAGCTGTGTCAACAGTTTGTTCAACGTTCAAACAAGAAAGTGCTTCACCACCCAGACGGGTTATTCTCGCACAAATAAGGTACGGTAATAATTGGAGCCGGGCTCACATGTGGTGCAAGGCGCACTTGACATGTTTAGAACTTTATAGAAAGCTGTATCCATCATGGTATCAAGTTTTCCTGGCAAGAAAATCGTCCGTTTGTTTTCTGGTGTTCGACTTTGTCGGAGGTGAAACAACAGCAACAGGAAAGCGAAAAAAACAACAACACATTTCGCTAAGTTGCTGTCCGAATCGAATCTGAAATAAATGAATATGAAACATAGTCGATCGCAAATTCTCGCTAGTTGCTACATTCAAGTGTATGATACAATATCAATTGGATGGTAATGCGCATGCATACTTGCAAAATGTACTAAAGTAAGAAATTCATTTTCAAGTAACTATCACTTGTATTCACAGGACGTCAGAAGTCTAAATTTGATATACTCGCTTTGTTTTGAAATCCTGTCTTCACCAGAAAAGACTCCGGTATCATAGGCAATGGTCATTGCCAGGAAAACGATGAAATTAAAACATCTCATCAGAGGAAAAATAATTGCAATAGAGGGTTTGTCGTAATTTAGGCTCGTAAGTGCCTTTCCATTGCTATCATCGCCTTAATATACATGAATACACTAGTCTGATGATACGCGATTTGTATTAGGTCCACGACCTTCCAAGTCCCATCATCACTTTTCAACAGCGACGTCAAGCGGCGAACGGGAAAAACGCAGGCATGGAGTTGGATGTTTCCTGGAGGTAAACTGTTGGGAGGTAAACTGGCAAACAAACTGGATGGCTACTACGTATGTGGGCAATGTAGTATCTGTAGATGAGGGGAAGTATCTAAGCTGATCATGAGGACCTTCAACATCCTGACCTTACCATTTGCACACCTTCACTGCATAGCCTGGTTCCTCCTGCCAGCGTCTTGACGATTATAGAAAGACCACCAGCTATTATGAATAGTCTCTACAGAGAGAGGAACTACATATTTGGTGGTCTGCACATCTGGACATTGTTCTTTCACTCAATATCGTGGGTTTCACCTGGCGGACCTTGATGTCATTCACAAACAAGGCCCTCTTGTATAATGAACAGACACACATACTGGAGTATTTATGCCTGCAATAAAGAACATGACACAAAACTCTTCAGCATTGAAGTGTTTTATATGCAACAGGCTCCTTTGACAAACAAAACGGCATAAACCAAGCTGCTCTCTGTACATTACGTAGATCAACAATTCGAAATAAATCTTCATTAACTTTGAAATAACTTTTCATTCAACCCTTTGGAAGCATTCTCTCTCTCTCAGACTCTCACACACCAATATATTTACCACAACTAGCAACATTTATATTCCATAACCTCTTTCTGTATGTGAACACCACATTATTTTCACTGTACATAATGTTTGTTCATATATGCCTTCTCAGCATATTTTCTCATCTAGCACTCAATCCTTGACCAGCCAACCTCATTAAATTCAACAGTTGTAATTGTGTAAGTTATCTATATTGATATAGTTCATACTTCATAGCCATTGTTTTCAGTGAATGCTACTTTTATCTCCAGCTGACAGCACTTCACAAAGCTTGGTAGGTAACTGTTCCAACTTTCAATGATATTGTTATTAGATATGTTTGCCCGTGACTTCACAGGCTAGCACATTCAAATTTTAACTACTGCATTTACCAGGTAAAATCTAACAAGTGTGGCCAAAGTTTCAGTACAGTTTGCACTACTAAAGAAACTACATGAATGCAAGTCAAGTGTAGTCATAGATGCAATTCTAGTGTTGACAGCTCTCGACTTGTATACTATTAAGATTTTTAGCAGAGCCGCCACTGCATGTGGTGAAGGAATCTACATCAGTTCTACAGTTAGCATCCACTGTTGCACAAATTAAATCATAAAGAACAAAATTCCCATTTCAAAGATCAGCATCTCACCTCAATCTAACAACAGACTTAACATGTCAACTTGAACTCCATTGTTACATGACAGTTGTAATAATGAAGTCCTTGTTTTGGTTATGCTTTGGTCACAGAATTCAAATCAGATCAGAAGTTAAACATACAAACCATATTCAACATTGTATTGGTATACTGTGTGCTTCTTTTTGTAAACTTCTATCACATATTCAACTTTTTCTATGTCAATACTGCCTTTTCAAAGCAAAGAAAACACACACTGGTGAGAGATAGTCTATACAAAACAAAACATTACAATATCTCCACAACAGTTTCATAAGTATTCTACAAAGGCTTAAGCCCTTTATGATTCAATGTCTTGTTGTCTATATGCATTGATATTTCTATAGTCTTCTTTATTTTCCCACAACTACTAACCAATCGGCTCTCAAGTTCCCATAACAATTAACTAACCATACTAAGTTACAGTTTATCTTGTTGTGTCTCTTTGTGTCCCAAAGTGTTGACTGGCTTCAGTAGTGCATATATGTGACAGTTTGCTAATCTTAAAACATCTTTATTAGTCACTGCCAGGCAAAGCTGTATTTCCTAATGTAGGCTGTCCAATCACTTATAGTAGTTAGCATGTGGACATTACTTGTTAGAGTGTAGCACAGTGCAAGGCAATTGCAAAGTTGGCTTTGTAATTTGCCAATCATCTAGATATACAGTTCACTACATGTATACAGGGCTAGTTAGTGAGCAATGGCTGCATCAGCCATGTTTCTACATTTGTACTTGAATGACTCTTGAATGTGACCATTTCTGTTTTGTGATAGACCCAGATACAAACAAGCTCCTTAAGTATAATGTGGGCAAGAATGCCAGCAAGCCTCAATTTCAAAAACAAATCACTCACATTTTACATCTGTGTATTTTCTATTAGGTGGACCTGTTCCTAAGCTACAAACAAAAATGTCATTGTAGTGTCCTGAACATCCAACTTTCATATGCAAACAATGAAGTGAGTCCTATCAAGTTTGAGTTGACAATTCAAACTTTAAAAAAAAGGTAATAAACTCTTTGACATTCACATATTTGTGACAGCTTGTTTAGCTTCAAGTAAATGGGCACTGGGGTAAACTTTTTGTGGGGAAATGAACTACAAGTTGTAAATAAATGATTCAAACTTGGAATGACAGTTCAAATGAAGAAGAGTTACTATATGTTTGACTTCAAGAAAGCTGCCCGCTTTTTGCTTTTCAGTGTCAATATCGGGCAGTATATATCATACACAATATCATTATACATGTATGTATCGAATTGAATACAATTTTTCAATCAACAAACTACTATAATTACAAACTTCATGAGCTTCACATTTCACACCTCTTTTTGTACATTTTCATTCCAGGCAAACTTGACAGAAAGTAATGGAGATGATCAAACTAAATTAAAGTTGTGTGGACACAGGGATTTCCAAAGGTTTAGGGGTGCAAAACATGGGGCTCAATTCATAAAGTACAATGAAAATTTAAAGTACAGCAATACTTCTCTGACCAGAATAGTCATTATCACAAGTAAATGTATAGATGATTGGTACACAAACTTTGGGAGAAGCTAGCTAATTTAACATCAAATTAAGCCTCCTAAAACCAATGGAACATCCCCAGATACACACTATACAAAGTGATCAACCTAAATGGTTAAGTAACGTTAAACTTAGATCTTTTGTGAAAAATAACAGCTTGAAACAAAGGTGACAAAGAATGACTAGAATGTAAAAGCAACAACAAAAATAAAGAAGTGGAAAGATAAAACTTTGTGGCTTCTTAGTGGAAAGTCAAAGAAAACAGCAGCAACAGCCTCAGTCCAACTCAGCACCAAGTCACACAATATAAACTTTAAATCAACACCACTTAGGAATAGCTCTTACTTTCTTTCCGATAGCATTTACAAAGGATAGTCAGCAAAGAAAAAATATCTCTTCTCTTCAATTAAGTAGCTACAAATTTACGCTGTCTCGGATAGCAACGAGAATGTATCATCTTTGTATAACCCATTCAAGTCTCTAATGAAGCGAACTGAACATTTACATACCCAAAGCATTGTCAAGGGTATCATATAGACAGCATAGTGAAGCACTGATAGCAACATCACATAAGGTTTTCATTTTCATTGCTGAAGGCAACAGTTATACATCACTATGCAAAACATTAATTTACATTTGTACAAACCACAGCGGCCAGTTGTAGTGCATATGGCTGGAGCGAGCCACTATGTAGAGGGGGAGGCAGGTTTGGCAAATCCCTTGTCAGGGCTGCTAATGGAAGAGGGCCTGCTGGCTGGCCGCTGGAAAATAGTCAAAATCAACGTGTCCTTGAGTACATGTACTTGAAAATCTCAGCTCTTACATATCAGGATTACCTGAGGGTGGCTTACAAGTCATATGTATGCATGGTTACAAAAATATATGTATGATGTCTGTAGTGTGGTTTGTATTTGTCAATGGAGGTTTCAGTCTTATACAAGTATGGTGAATCAGACTCAAATTGGTAATAAAAAGACTGACATTACATAATTGAATTTTTTTTTTAAATACATAGAAAGCATGAGCGTCGGCGAACTATCAAACACGTTAGTGAACTACATGATATTTACATCAGCAAAATGAAATTTCATAATAGTATAAAAGATTTTGTGTCCCTAATTTCTTTTTACCAAGTTAAATTTTCAAGCCATCATGCTATCAAGTGACATGACTGATGCTTTCTGCACTCTACATTTCCCTTTTAACATTCCTAATATCTCCATGCATGACCTACGACCTTAAGCCTAACAGACAGACTTACCAGAGGTGGCGACATGCTGGTGAAGTGCATGCTGGGAGTCGACTGGAAACTACAGCTAGAGGAAGAGCAGCGGCTGAGTGGCGAGGGAGGGCCAAATGGAGAGTGGCTGAAAGTCGCACCTATGGAACGCAAAGGGCAAAATTATCATTCAAAATCCCAATAATGAAAACATGCTCCAATTTACGTTTTGCTAACATGTGCAGTACTATGTGCCTATTTTTGGGATCCCAAATTTCCAACAAAATTTATGAGACTTTGTTCTTTTCATTAACTCTGTTACAATAACTACACAGATTTCTGGCTGACAAGTTAAATAACCTACTGTGGTGGTCATGTAAGTCTGATATGCAGCTTTAGTTTTGACATGTCATGTCATCTCTTGTCAATTGGTAAGGATATGTCTGTGCTGTCTTGAGTTTTAAAAAAAATACACCATATTTGAGTCATAACTGCACAGGATGCTTTGTGTAGAGAACAAGAAGCAAGTTGTAAAAAGACATGAAAAGTGTGAAACAGTTTGTGATCTGTGGACAGTGTCTCCATTTTCCATTGACAAAATACCAATAAACCCTTTGACGTCTTTCAGGTAACACTAACTTAAAGGTAACATTGTAAGTAACCAATAGTTCTTCCATTTTTATTACAAATGATATCTGAACTGATGAATAGAAATAGCAAAGGAATAATCAAATCATTAAAATATTTAAAGATTTTTCTTCTGGATATTTTGCCAGTAGCAAGAAAGCAGTCTTTCCGATGCTCAAAGCAAACAATCATATGCTTTGCTTTCACAGCATGAATTTTGTTGATGGAAAAGGCAGAAATGTCCACATATCACAAGTGTGAAGACAAACGTGAGAGGTTTCCTACTTTGTCCTTCATTCCCACCTGGTGACATGGATCGGCTGGAGGAGGGGGAGTAGGGGATGGGGCTGGAGACCGTACGTGGTCGGATGCCTCCGTGGGACGCCATCTCATTAAAGGCCCTGAAACACAGCATACATTACAGTTACATGACACTGCAAATTTGGGGAGGGTTATAAGATCTGCATGGACATTACCATCTAAGTTGCCTGAAATCTGCATACTTACCGGTATGCATAGGTTTCCTACAGTATCATTTTTTTTAATGTATTTGAAGAATGTGCACCCAGGAATAAATAAATGAAAATATCTTTTCATTCAATCTCTATCACTGGATACATTTTACTATACAAAATTACAAATGTACTACTGCATATTTAAGTTTTAGTAGCTTCTTCTCTTTTTAAAACACATGGCTACATACTTGAATCATTACAGAAACATTTGTGCATGATACGAGGTATTTTAGGGTATCCTTCTTTGTTATCTCTTTTCAAACTGAATTGATTTGAACATAGATGGACGCCCGTTTTTGTACGAAGTTGCCAGTGAAACATAAGCTCCAACAGATGAAGGTAAGAAGACCCTGACCTCTCCTCATCCATCTCCAGACTGGACTCGCTCTCGGACAGCTGTCTGCTCAGCGCCTCTCTTCTCTCCATCTCCCGCAGGAGTTTCCGCTGCAGCCTCACGTTCTCCTCCTTAATCTGCTTCTCCTCAGCAACATAGTGCGCCATCTTCTCCGCATCTGTAGTGGGGTCAACGACACCTTCAGCATGTTCAAGAAACCCCTACAGACTTATCAACTAGAGCTGGAGCAGCCAAAACCTATTAGCACTGGCCTCACAGGCTTTTCGATGGATTTGCAGCATTTTCTGCATGTCAATCCCTCAAAATATGAGTCAAACAATGAAATGAAATGAAATATGACACATTCTAGTTTCCAGTCCTTTAATATCAAAAAGGCAAAAAAAAGAATATGCACATCTTTCCTAAGACTTTGTGAACCATGCCCTTGATTCGTAGATCCTACTTATACTCACTGTTGCATACAAACTGAACCAGTGAAACATGATAAATCTGAGGTAGGACATAGCTATAAGCAGTGGTTGTAACAAATAAAATCTTAAAATCCAGCCCGACTCACGCTCTTGCTGAGCCAGCTCTAGTTGTCTCCTGAGCTTGGACACCTCGTTGCGCAGGTACTGTACGTGCATGGTCAGGTTCTGGGCAGTGTCGCCCTCCGTCAGTTCCCGTGGGGAGGGGGGTGCAGACACAGGCTGGTCCAGTCTCTCCTGTAGCAGCCTATTCAGATCAAAATACATTATTGTATGATCTTTTGTTTAGTACAACATGTGATCCATTATATTAAAACTGTATTGTTTTAGCTTGGTAAACTATAAGTTGTTCTGAAATGTTCATGATTGCCTGTGTGTACAGGGGTTTTCTTGCCTCTCTGTACATTCAAACATTTTATTTTGGGTGTGTCTGCATGTATGTGTTTATAGGTCATGTGTGTTCATAGTTACTAAAAATATACTGTCAGTAAAGTAAAGTGAGAATGAAGCTGGTTTCACTGCACTGGTCAGACTTGGGATTCACAGGAAGTAAAGGTCAGAGGTGATCTTCTAACATCCTTTATCATACATGAAAGACTTTCCAGGTCATGGGGGCAATGGTAGAGTGTACTTATTGAAGGGGAGATATTGTTTGCGTCTGTCTGCTTGTCTATGTTCTTGGCATTACATATTTCCCACCTTTATCATAGAATGACAGGAAGCAGTCAATGCACACATGAAATGTCAATTAAAACCATGATTCCCAAATTACAATTAAACGATTACAGATGAAAAACATGGAGTCACAAGACCTTCAAACTGTCGTTCTGTTTGGCATGCTGGCTTTAAGTTTTGTGCACTGTAGATGTACTAACCTTTTCTCTGCCTCCAGTCTGTCCATGCGTTTCCACAGCCGGTTGTGTACTATAAATATACTAACCTTTTCTCTGCCTCCAGTCTGTCCATGCGTTTCCAGAGCCGGTTGTGTACTATAGATGTACTAACCTTTTCTCTGCCTCCAGTCTGTCCATGCGTTTCCAGAGCCGGTTGTGTACTATAGATGTACTAACCTTTTCTCTGCCTCCAGTCTGTCCATGCGTTTCCAGAGCCGGTTGTGTACTATAGATGTACTAACCTTTTCTCTGCCTCCAGTCTGTCCATGCGTTTCCACAGCCGGTTGTGTACTATAGATGTACTAACCTTTTCTCTGCCTCCAGTCTGTCCATGCGTTTCCACAGCCAGTTGTGCACTATAGATGTACTAACCTTTTCTCTGCCTCCAGTCTGTCCATGCGTTTCCAGAGCCGGTTGTGTACTATAGATGTACAAACCTTTTCTCTGCCTCCATGCGTTTCCACAGCCAGTTGTGTACTATAGATGTACTAACCTTTTCTCTGCCTCCAGTCTGTCCATGCGTTTCCACAGCCGGTTGACCAGAGCCTCCTGCTCTTGCTCTAGGGTGTTCTCCAGCTCCACCTTCTCACGACGCAGCTGCAAAGGTCAAAATTCCTGTTACTGACTTTGTCCGTCATGTTAGCTTTTCTACATCGCACAAGAACATGTCAAATTTTACAGGACGTTCTGTTGTTTTAATCATACTTTTATCAACAAAATTTCTTCAAATACATTTATAAAATCAAACCTGCACAAGTGACCACCTCTATGTAAAGACCAATGTGACAACATTTTGGTGGTCCCTTAAATAATTTTCCCAATTAACACAAGCATCAAGAATTCTGTCTATAGTGACCATCTGTCCACATAGACCAGATTGGTCCTAAGTTGTCTTCTTCATTGTGTAGGTTTGCCTTAAAAGCGGCTACCAACATTACTATGAACTTCATGGAAATGTATTCCCCCCATAATGTTAGTATTGACAAGCCCATTCCTTGTCCTAGTTTCAAAAAGCAAAGGTGTACAGCTTAACTTGGGTCTGACCTGTTCCAAGTTGTTTTGCTTCTGGTGGATCTCGTTCTCAAGCTTCTCGATCTTCCTCATGAGTTTGTTAACCTGGAACTCCTGCTCCTGCTCCAGGGTCTGCTCCAGTTGGACCTTCTCCTCACGCAGCTAAACACAAACAAAAACAAACATTATGCAAAAACACAATCAATAGTTTTTAATCAAAAACTGAAAATTACCAAGCTAAGTTTTACTTTATGTTCAGTAACAAGTTGACAAGCATATAAAAAGATTTTCTGAACTAGATTTTCTAACTAAACATAGTGTCTGTAAAATTCAAAAGGAAACAGCGTTTAAACTTGTGTGAAGAGAACCAGTGTTTAAACTTGTGTGACACTTCCAGCCCACAGGAAGAGAAGAATCAAGCTTGCTGTCCCAACACTTCCTGCCCTGGAGTCATCCTACATCCTCAACATTCCACAGTCACACACAGGCAAACCACCACTTCCCACAAACCAGCTCTGGAGGAACTTTCACAGCTGGGGACTCAACCACAGGACTGTGTCAATCAACTCTTCCTGTATGTTAACAGTTAGGTTTAACTATAGAATATGTATGTGGTTCTGTTTCTGTACATGTTGAAGACTGGGACCGCTACTACTGAGTACTACACTTGCGAGAACAAATTGATCATCCCTCATAGACCTGCATACTTAAGAGGGTTCTACACAACAGAGCTTTCAAGGCTCAAGCACATTATGTTTCAAAGTGGCTCATATACATGCACATGTACTGAATGTAGCCTGGCATGCTCATGTTAGTGGAGGTTACACTGTATCTATGACTTGAGTGTGAGGTCTGCTCGTACCTTCATGAGCTTGCGCGACAGGTCGTTGGTGAGGAACTCCTCCTCCTGCTCATAGTTCATGGCCAGCTTCTCCTTCTCCTTCTTCAGTGACTGGATCTTCTTCAGGAGTGTGTTACTGATGAACTCTTCTTCCTGCTCCGCACGGGCTTGCTGTGGGAGGAACATATTTAACATGTTGTTAGATATAGCTATGTTTTCTGATAAGGAACATACTATACCTCCACATTTATCATGATATCCTTGGGAGTAAAACAATTTTGAGTGCATTTTCTGTGAGTTTTTGTAAATTCCTTGAATGATGCATCTTTTTTACAGTTATCAATTGAGAAATAGGGAAAACATAAGCCACTTTGTATCTAACCCAAATCCCAACTGTTCATAAAAGCTCTGGTACATTTTCCCATACAATCTCTTATTTCTTTATTTCCCCAAGAACCAGATTTCATCAGGCCTAAACACAACTCCCAGGGTTCTAGCTAGTGCATTTTAGCGTAGTGGGCCACTATGCTAAAATTTTTGACCACTACGCTAAAACAAGGGCCACTATGCTAACTAGTGTAGTGGTGCTTGGCTATCATTTGCTTGTTCAACAATGTCTAATCAATGTCTGAACAATGAAAAATGATGATAGGCAACTCAAAACTGACCCCAAAATCCTTCAAATTACATGTGATGTTAACAGAGTGACAACTTTTAACTCTACATTTTAAAAATGACCCCCTTCCACACAAATCTCCTGATTGGTCGCTTTGCTACCATGCCATTCCCACTACGCTAAAATAAAATCCTGGCTAGAACCCTGACTCCTACACTAAATGCTACTTCATCTGCCTTGGTAATCACAGCAACCATTAGCAATATGGCTACATAGATGGATACATTTGTGTCTGTAAAGATAACAAGGTTAGAATGACATTCAGATCACATTCATCCTACCGGGGTAGTTACTGCTCTAGCTCTAGCACAACACTATGTCATCCATAGCAACATCCTCGTAAGACTTACTATAAACATATTTCATTTGCAATGCTAGAGTCAATTCTATATTACCGAGAGGGTGTTTCTTGCCTTTTGTTCTAACATTTTGGAAATCTTTGTAACAATCTAACTGTGATAAGTAACTATTTAGAACTATTTATAACATCTATGTGACGTTCTAAATATTTCTAAAGTATTCAAACATGTTAGAAACATTTCTAACATCAAATACTTTATTTCTGTTAGTTTCTAAACTGTTCCAGCATAGATGCATCATTTGTGATCATATGTTCGAACATGGAAACAATATGATGAAACTGGGTCAGTGAGCTGGGAAGAGGGCAATTCACACATCCCTGCCAATTGCAGGAAATTATGTCTGTCTGCCACCTTCTCACAAAAGACTCATCATTGTATACTATAGAAAATCTAAAAATACAAGAGCCAAACAAAGGACCAAGCTTAGGAACTTTGTTTATGGGGGCAATAAAAGTTTTTATGGAGGGAAAAAATGACACAAAATGTTGGAACATGTTGGAACAATAACAAAAACACATAGATGTTTGAAAATTGTTCTAAATAAAGAGATAAGTATATCATTACTTTCCCAAATGTTCCAACAAATATAAAAAGGTTCAAACATGTTGAAACTTTCATTTTTAAAGGCTTGAACAATTTCGAACCTGAGTGACTGAAATGTTCTTTTATTCCAAATAGTTCAAACTTATTGCAAATATTATTTCAAAACCATCTCGGTGACTTGGAATTGACTCTAGCACAAACTGACAAATGTATGTCTGTTCTGCTCTTGATTTTACGTCTACAAACAGCAAATACTGCTTGCACTTCACAATCAATGCTTTTCTTCGTAACCTTCTCCCCGCTGTCTAACCCCATTATCAACTCAAATCTGGTGCCAAATGGCTCCTTTAGCATGGAGAAGACCAATGGCGTCAATTCAAATTTTTTCTCCTGTCTATTTCTATCTGCTACTCACAATCACCTGACGTACTTGGCAGTAACTTAATGTCTATAATCTAATTCTGCATCGCATGAGCCTTATCTACATATACGTGTACAGTTTGGGGACCTGTTCAGAAGTTCATTCAGTATCCAAGCCAAATCACTTTTATTAGGATCTTTCCACTTGCATGCATAATTTAAGGATTGAAAATAAAATGGTTTTGTACAAAATTTATCTACACGGACAACATTAGATGGGTATGTGAGAACTAAACGAACTGTCACTAGTATACAATGTTTTAAAATGTACCTCAAGGCTAATGCTGTACATTGTAGGCAGAATGTACACTTAATGTTTTGTCAGTAATACCAAACCTGAGATTTTGCAACCTGTATCACAAGATCTTGCAAGCATCTTAGACATATTCCATATGCTTCTTTAATACTGAAGTAATTCATGATGATGAATAGTAAGTAGATCATTGTTTGAAACCTTTTGCTACATTCCCCTTTAATTGAATTTGGCCTTTTCTGTGCCAAGACTGCCTAAACCATGTCTCCATGAAACGGAGGTAGAGTCTCCGTCCCCACCCCAGTATCCTTAAGTGGCTTATTGATTTTTGTACAAGAGAGATGACATGTCCCACAGGAAGTGACTGTGAGAGCCATAAAATGGCCTGGTGGTGATAATATGGATGAGTGGGCTGGACACTAATGAGTTTTTGCCGATACGAAAAAAAAACTTACCGGCGCATGCTTTCTTGCAAACCTTTATCCATCTTTTTAAAGGAGTAAAATTTTTGTTTCAGAGAATAGATGAAAATCTATATATGCATGGATGCCATCTATAAAATCAAGTCTGAGTGGCCTCATTCAGAACACAGCCTCCAGACCATTCAATGCACATTTTGACCTGACATCTAGTTCTTCTCAAGGTCACTGACCCACAGGTCAAGCTCCCAGTGGAATACAGAAGTTGGTCCTGCCTAACTAATTTAACCTGGGAACACAAAATCACTCAGGTTCATGTTGAGATTCAAATCCCTCCATTCCAGTTACATGTATCATTGTCAAGGTATACGGAATATTATTGATGTATCCAGGAAAATTCCTTTATTGGTAATATTATTATTAACAAAACTATTTTTAGTTCAAGCCCTATCAACAAACAAAAGGTAGGAATACCAACATATGTATCAAGACCCAAGCTGATAATCTATGTACAGATAATCATAAAGGCAATCGAAACAGAAATTTCACGAATTATGAGTTTAGATTTCCTTAAAATAAGACTGTTTTTATCAACAGATCTAGTAGCTCTGAACTGGCATATATTATTGACCAAAATATATTGATTTTTTGTGAATTATTGATATTTTGACAAACTAGACTGCAAAATTTGATTTTCCTTCTAATCAGCAAACAATTTGAAAGCAATACAATATTCCAACCATTTTCGAAGTTTTCTTTCTTACTTTCACATATAGATTCAAAGTGACATAATCATAAGATAAATCACAATTTCTTACAAAAAAACATGTAGTATGATGTAGTATAGTACACTTGACACAGTCTTCTTCCAAGTTCAAAATTCTTGCAGTACATTCAAATCGATATACTGTGGTTGAGTCTTAGTCTGGAGTACATTCAATAGCTAAGATGGTTGAATTGTCTACATAGATATATTATCATATGAATCGACAACTAAATGACTTAGACCCATCTACTATATATGTAGAGAATAACATACTTTTTTCAATCTTTGCTCCTGGATAATTTCAGACGGCAAACATGACAAAATGAAGGGGGGCTTTCTAATCCCAACATAAATAAATCACAGGATTTCACCCTCCCCACAGTGAATTGCAGATATCCAGGTTTACATCTAGCCATCTGCTCGTGTCCAGACAACCCAATAACTGCCACCGGAAAGGAAGGGAAATGAAAGCATCTAATCCTGCAATAGACCAATAACTCAGGATAGAAGGCTTTGGGGCATGCTATCGCGCAGCTCACGATTTCTATCACTTGATGCTGATGTATTTTAGCTGACAAACCCATTTTATTGAATTGGGAAGTGCAGATCACCGAGGAGGGTGGGTTATGGGAGGAATATGATATTGCTGTGCACATCCCAATACAAAATTCAAGAAATTTTTTGTAAGCCTGCCAAAAATCCACAGTGTGCGATAGCCCTGTGTCAGCAATTCTATTCTGAAACGCAAGCACCCTTCCCTTTACTATCATTTCTGTTTTAAAATAAAATTAAATTGAGCCGTGCAGTTGTACCGGAATGTTGTTCCTCTTCTCAAAGCCACTGTTGAACTCTCAATTATTTCAACAGTTTGTTTAACAAAGGACTGCGGCATGGGTGAGGTAAACATCTATTTCTGGCCGTGACTCAAGTCTGTTTTGGGAGGGTCTCTCTCAGTCAGCTGTTTGTGGGTGGTACAGAGCTGGGCTAATGAATGTAGAACCTTGTTGGTACAGTAATCCATACAGTTATAACTGTACAAAATGGGTCTCCTGTATGGAATATTACATGTCTACAGCAAATCAGCAACCATTCCTAGGAAAGCTTTTCTACCCATACTTTAAGTTTAAGCAATTTCTTTCACAAATTGGCATTAAAAGCCTAATACTAATAGGAAGTACTAAAAGTATTTTTCCATCACAAAGAATGCACATGTCCACAATGGAAAATGTTATTGACCTGATATAAAGATTATGACTCAATAAACCATGACAGACGCCACCCACTGCAAGAAGGTCAAGTTGAAATATTCCATCTGCTCTTTACGGACGGAGTTGTAATACAATAACCAATGTCACAATATGGGAGGGGAGGTTTGTATCATGTGCTTCGAATGCTCTGGACCAGATGATTCTCTGATATGATAAAAAGTGAAGGTCAAATGGATATATTACAGATAAACATATATGAGCATATAAATATGTAAAGACCTTCCAGTGTACAGTGACATGGAAATCTGGACAAACAGTAGGTGATCTAGATCATATGTCACCATCAGGGTCTTTGGTGGATGGTACTACAGGAATTATGTATGATGGAGACAAATTGGTTTAATCAGCCATGATCATCCAGGCATGGGAATTTCCTAATTCTGCTGATTTTCCAGATGCGATGGCGTCACCTGTCTGTGACAGAGAGATGGAACAGGCTCAGCGGACGACTTGGGAACATTCTAATGACTCAAGGAGGAGACAGCAATTTTGACAGGGATTTGGTTGATGCCTTGAGACCTCTGTTCTAATTCAAGCAGGTCTTGCTTTCCTTTCTTAGTTGAGTTTGAATCAAGGCAAGACATTATGCTTCTACTCTTTAGAGCAAAAGAAATGCGATGTTCAACAACTGCCATGTTGTTGACATTCCCTTGATATGTCATGGGATTATGAGTGTAAACTGCCACATTGTAAACTTCTCTGGAACTAATTTTTATTGTAAATGCATAAAGTTTTTATAAGGTACTAGTACTAGTATTGGTGATTTCTGTCAGCTTTGAATTCAAGCATTCAATACCTCGCTCTCTAACATGTTGGCCACACTGATGTGTTTTGACATAGTGATTTCTATTGAACACTAGATGTAAAGATATAGCTTCATGCAACTATGAGATGTTTATTTTATTTTTTTAGCTGTGCAACAAACAACAAGACTGGGTAAAACAAAAGCTCCTTGGTAAAACGAATGTGATAAAACACATCTCATAAATTTGCTAACCACCTTTCCTATGTACATCCTTTGCGAACCCAACAATGCCACAGAACCAAATAAAGATTGCAGTGTAGTCTCCCAGTGCCCCATATATAAAATGCGCTGCCAATGGTTTTGTTGTTGTTGTTTAAACTTGGCCATAACCGCGCTCACAAACACTGCGACAGTAGCTGACCAAAAAAATGACTTCTATTTTTGCCTGCGTTTCCATGCAGGGAACACACACATAGGGAAAACCCGACACTGCGAGAGGGGGCGAGTTCAGACTTGTGAAAGGACAACAAAAGTCAGGCGATGGAAAATGGAGCGAACATGATATCACGTGCCTCCACAAAAACAAATGGTCCGTCTGGGACATTTTATTTTCTTCAAGGGTCACGGGCAAGGGGCCCTTTTCTCTACGCTTTCCGATTATAACTTATCCATATGGAGCACAGTCCCTCCCTCTGCAATATTTTGGAGCATTTGGAGTCTACAGTCGTGTCAATCGTTAAGAATAACTACCTTCACGACCAAAATAACAATTGTTTTTAGCGAGCCAAGACAAGGCAGACGGGGCTACTCACGATAGACACACTGGCCTTCCGTAGCGCCTTGTTCTCCTCCTGTAGCGCCTTGCAGCGCATCCTGAAGGTCTCCAACTCTATCTTGAGAACTCTGTTCTCCTGCTGCAGAGAACTGATGCGGTTGTGGAGCTCCTCGGTGGGAGAAGTGGCCTTACTCCCTCCCCCATCTGTCGACTCGCTCTCGCTCATCTCGCTCGCGCTGTCCGCCATCTTGGAAGTGAAGTAGGGCGAGACGGCGCGGTGCATCCTGGGGAACGAAAAAAAACTCAGGTGACTTCATGCACCTGAGGGCGTGTCAAAAGGGGCGTGTCACCGCCTAAATTGTGCAACATTGTTGTGAAATCTTATGCAATTTTAACTTCCTTATGATCCGTCAGTCCTTAGCATCACCAAACTGAGACTGTTTGAAATAATATTGAAGTTAGACCTACAGAAGCGCAAACTCAATTATCAAGTCAATACAACGCCAAATATAATATCACGATTTTCAATAGGTGTACTCCGGTACAGAAGGACAATGTCCAATTGCTGTATCACAACTGCAGACGTGGGAAGCATAACAAGCGTTACCGTGAGGAGATACTAACTGACTGCATTCTGACACATGACCACATAAATCAGGATCGTCTCGTCTGCATATATGTCGCGAATACCAAAAAGGCCGATTGCGACATGGTTTCAAAGCTTCTTGTTGTAACGTTATGTTTTTGAAATAAGAAGAAAATACAACATACCAAGACTTTTGTCTCTATTTAAAGTGTATTTGGCATTCGTAAAGCTTGATATGGAAGAATCTCTGGAAATGGTATAATGATATAGTAACCAAACCTTCATTATTCATTTTCTATTGGAACAATTTCAGATATGTGATCATAATCAGAAACAAGTGACCACGGGGCCCCCAGTGCATGTATTTGACATTGGAGATAAGTCGAATGTACTAGCTTGTCTAGTGTGAAGCAGGTGCGATATGGCTTTAGTAGAAAGTGTGTATCATGCTGTTTGAACGTGTTAGGTAATATGTAAAACAGCGCACGGGCAAAGGAGACTGCTTATGCGTTAAATTAGGATTCGCTGTTTGATTGAACTCTAGTGTCTATTCTTGTTAACGTTAGCGTTGTTGGTAGATAAATTGAACACAGTAGCTACACACACGTAGAATCTTTTCTATTCTCCTATTTATCTATTTGTCTATTCTTCTTTTATTACCATTTCGAAGCGTCATTCGTTGCGCGGGAGTTGTGTGAACTACTAGTATACGGGAGCTTTGTTAGACAAGACTTATTAAACATTCTCCCACGCAAAACTTGCGAATATGTCGTATAAAATTCCTGCGAAACAACAGGAGTTTGAGATGACTTTGGTCCCCTCTGCGCAGGAGAATGGTCTTAACGTTAATCGCAAACTTACGTGGGTGTTATACACAATATATATATAATTATTGTGTATAAAAGCGTGTCGTTGTCATGCAAGATGCTCTTTTGGTGACAAAACAAGGAGTGTACAGAATGAAAACACTACAAGCTGATTCAAACCGACTCCTTCGTTCGATTGACGAGCTTCAAACAAATGAAGATCACCCTTAGTGTCCAAGGCAACAGGTGTGTGCGACTAGCTAAAATCACGTGAGCGTTTGCGCATGCCCTCTCACGCACAGGTCTCACATTACCGTAAACAACAGGTAACAAGAAGGAAGGACAGGAGAGTTTCGTTTTCAAGTTCACCGTTGGAAAACACCTTAAGGTCTGTTCGTTTTGTCATTTCATGTTGCAACTTTAAGGTTCTCAGGGAAGAGCAAGTGCGCAAGGCAGCAGTCAACTGTGGCTCTAGTCAAACTTAGAAGCCTGTTGGTCCGTAGGCAAAGACGACCATGTTGTATTAAAACAATATCAAGCGAAAGAGGAAGAGGAAGAGGAAGAACCACCTTGTGAAAATACGTGACATCTTATTAAAGAAATTGACTTCTTAATCTTGACTTTCTGGTTTTGTAGTTCAATGACAAATACAGTTGGTCCTGTGCTTTGGAATGGATTTATTTATGTTGTAAACTTGCTCTGCTCTTTGACTGCCCAACGTCACAACGTTGACAGGACCCTCATTTAGCGATACTGCCACAGTTCTTTTCATCGGTGCTATATCATACGGTAGTTGCTACTGTGATACATGTATGCTACGTATCCAATACCCAAAAAGTTTAGTTGCTACATATTGCTATGTAAGAACATATACTACATATCTACATCCAAAAGCACGTAATCGGTATCAACTTGCAAAGTTTCAATGCATGGCATCACGGGAGTAGGTCGTGTCGTGTCTGAGCTCGCTCCCGACTGAGTACAATTTTTTGGTGGTAATTTGAGCCTGTTATTGTTACAACTTTCTCCCACATACATTCTTAAAGTATTACTGGTGACCGTCCCAACATTCGACACGATGACTACCCGGCAGAAACGTCTAGCTTCGACGAAAGGACATGACTCTGCTGGAGACAAAGAAGACAAACATGGCGGCGACACGGAGGCGTCTTCATCGGAATTCGAGACCTTCGTGCGCGACCAACTCCAGAGGATTTTGGACGGACAGAGGGTGCTACATGAAGAGGTGAGATCCTTGGAGGAAAACCTAGAAAAAAATGTCCAAATGCTAGAGTCACGAATGGAGAAAGTTGAAAAGAGAACGACCGAGATACAAAAAAATGTGAAAGAATCTGCGCGCGAAACCTCTGATCAGATTAAGTCGCACACCGACAAAATGAAGATTATGGAAGAGAATCTGGCAGAGCTGAAACACAAGTGCAACAAGTTAGAGAGATTCTCCCGCAGAAATAATATCAGAATAATCGGTCGCAAAGTTGGAAAAGGTGAAAACTGCATCTCTACTGTAGACAAGATTTTCCATGAGAAGTTCGGCCTTACACATGTGAAAATCGAACGAGCCCATCCCGACGGACCGACCAAGAACAGCCCAGATGGTACCCCTCAACACATCCTGGTCAAGTTAAACAGCTATCAAGATAAAGTCAGTATCATGAAAGTGGCAAGAACTAAGCTGAAAGCCGAAAACTTCTTCTTCACGGATGACCTCACAGGTGCTGATCTGCAAGAAAAACGTAAGTGGCGGGAAAATGTCAAACAGGCGTACGAACAGGGGGTGAAATACCGGTTCTACAATGGATATTGGAGAGATGGGAAAGGAAAACCAGTGACTTTCTAAAGGTTACATGACATTGTCCTGATAAGACATTTATTCCCACTACTCGCTTCAAACTTAATTATACTTTGGCTCCTAAGCTTAACTACACGGGGAGCAAAATCCTACTGAACTGTTCATCATGTTAGACCGTGATTTGCCGATATTGTTTATGTTGTTTGTAGAATTTCTTCTTTTTGTGTCAGTAATTGTTACTATGTTTGCAAGTGTACAATTATGTCTGGAATCCCATCCACCTGCTGGTTCCAAGCCCACTATTGTTATTCATGAGTCCACCTGGCGAGCCAAATCTCCATATCAAAGACTGGCACATTCTCGTCAAAATTCCAATTGATACCATTTCTACTCCCTTTCCTTCCCGCCTCAAAGTAAGCTTTCGGTAGCTAGTTTCAATTGTAATGGCTTAGGAAAGAAAGAAAAAAGACGGGAAATCTTTACCTTTTTGAAGGACAAACCGTATTCAGTTTTATGCCTACAAGAAACTCATTCCAGTGAAGAGCGGGAAAAGGAATGGATTGCAGATTGGGATGGACAGATTTTGTTTAGTCATGGAAGGGAAAATAGTTGCGGGGTTTTGGTATTATTTAAAAATGATTTGTCTTTTCAGATAAATGAAGTCAAAAAAGATAATGAAGGAAGATTCATTATATTAGATTTGACTGTTGGTAAACTTCGTATCTGCTTAATTAATATATACGCACCAAACAAAGACGACAAAGTCTATTTTGAGAATGTGGAAAGAAATATCCAGACAATGGTAAATTGTAACGATAATGTAGTATTGACCGGTGACTTTAATACTGTTTTTGATGTAAGTAAAGACAGAGCTGGCCAACAGCCAGTTAACTATCATCCACATGCTACCCAGGCACTCTTGGAACTTTCTGATACACTTGATTTAGTAGATATTTGGCGATTGAAAAACCCTGAAACTATACGTTATACGTGGCGAAGAAACAAACAAGCCAGTCGCCTAGACTACTTTTTGATTTCATTCTCGTTAATAACAAAGGTTACAAATACCTCGATTGAGTACGGCTTAAGATCGGACCATTCTCTAATTGGCATTTCTGTGGTAACGTCTGAAATACCAAGAGGGCCTGGCTTTTGGAAATTCAATCAAGAACTTTTAGATGATCCAACATTTTTTAAGGAGATCTCTAGCTTTATTTCAGAATTCTTTTTGTTTAATAATGGCTCAGCCAATCCTCACATGGTATGGGAATCGTTCAAGTGCGCCGTGCGCGGTCAGATAATTAGATATTCGTCTTGGAAACGGAAACAAAGTAAAAAGTCTGAATCACTCCTTACCAGTGAGATCGACAGCCTGCAGAAAATATTAGACGCATCCCCAGATAGTGACACCTTTCATAAATTACAAAGGAAAAAATATGAACTAGAATTAATTTACCAAGCAAAAGCTAATAATTTAATCGCAAACAGAAGAGCCAAATTTATGGAGCAGGGGGAGAAATGTACTAAATTTTTCATGAACTTAGTTAGTAGGGGTCATGCAAGGAAAAACATGACAACACTTGTGAATTCAGATGGATTGATCTTCACGGAGCCTCAAAACATTCTGCAGGAGCAAGTAAAATTCTATGCTAACCTTTATGCGTTTGAAAATTCTCCCATGTCTTTAGACAGTGATGTATTCTTACCCTTTTTTCCAAAAGCGGCCCCCATCTTATCATCTGGCCAATGTAGCAGTTGTGAAGGTCCGATAACAGAAAAGGAATTGAAATTAGCTGTCGAATCTTTTTCCAGTGGAAAGTCTCCAGGTCTTGACGGACTCCCTACTGATTTTTATAAGACCTTTTTTAACATCTTAAAACAACCAATGCTAGACTCATTCAATTACTCATTTCAGGTGGGGCATCTGTCTGAGTCCCAAAAAATTGGTCTCATTTCTCAAATTCTTAAACAGGACCCAACTGGGCAAGATAAAAACCCCACTAGTATGAAAAACTGGCGACCCATAACATTGTTAAATTGTGACACCAGAATTTTATCAAAGTGCATTGCCTTGCGTATGAAAAATGTAATCTCAAGCCTTGTCTCATACGATCAGACAGGATTTTTACAAGGACGTAATATAAGTGACAATATACGAAAAATATTAGAAATCATAGAATATTATGATCTTAACGAAAAGCCAGGCTTGATTTTTATTGCGGATTTCCAGAAAGCTTTTGATAAAATAAGACAAGACTTCATTCTCAAAGTGTTAAGATTTTTTGGATTTGGAGAATCCTTCCTGAATTGGATAAAGATTTTATATAAAAGTGCTGTTAGTAAAGTAATTAACTATGGGTATATCTCTGAATCATTCCCCCTCACCCGTGGAGTTCGCCAGGGCTGCCCACTTTCTCCTTATCTCTTTATTTTAGGTGCTGAAATACTAGCAATCAAAATCAGAAGTAACAACGAAATAAAGGGTTTAAATATTCATGGCATCGAAACAAAAATCTCTCAATATGCAGACGATTCCAACTTTCCACTCGCTGCAACACTTGGCTCTCTGCACGCCCTTACCGGCGATTTAGATCTCTTTGCGTTGCTATCTGGCCTAGTTCCTAACTTTGACAAGTGTGCTGTACTTCGTATTGGCTCCCTAAAATATACAGACTTCTATTTACCCTCTCCTCTGCCCATACGATGGACAGATGGACCTACAGAAGTTTTAGGTATCCATATTCCTGTAAACTTTAAAGATATTGTGTCAATCAATTTTGACCGAAAATATATGAAAATAGATAAAATTTTGAATCCCTGGAAAGAAAAAGGACTATCACTTATGGGGAAAGTCACTCTGGTAAATACACTTATAGTTTCACAGTTTATATTTTTATTAAGTTCGCTCCCGTCTCCATCGTCAGCTTTTTTCGACAAATATGAAAAAAAGATTTTCAAGTTTTTATGGCGTGACGGACCCGAGCGAGTTAAGCGAAAGACAATATATAATGATTATGATCAAGGTGGATTAAAACTTCAAAATCTGCGAGCTGTCGATCTCAAACTGAAGGCCGCTCTAGTGCCAAAACTGCACAAAAACGAAAACTGGTTTTGTTCTAAATTATTGTCCTTCTCTAGTCCTGTTCTTAGAACCAGTACGTTTCCTTTTGCACAGCTTAAAACGAATGACTTTGAAATCTTGATTAAGAAAGTAGTCAGTCTGTTTTTTCGACAAGTTATACAAAGTTGGTTGAAGTACCAACTACGCCCCCCAGAAAATAGCATACAAGTCAAACAGCAACTCCTTTGCTTGAATTCACATATTTGTATAAATAGGCGACCCTTTTGTTCCTCAGCCTTCTTCAATAAAAAAGTACTTTTTGTAAATGACATTATTGATGCTGAGAATAATTTTTTGTCTTTTGACAGCTTTGTAGTCAAATTTGGAGATGTCTGTACAGCTTATCAGTATCATCAACTTTTGTCAGCTATTCCTCCTCAATGGAAACATATTCTAAGACAAGGCTCCTCAGAGCTACGTGTTTGCATCCCTGCCTGTAGAGATGTAACCTGGCTACATAGTAAAAATATTAATAAATGCTTATATGCTTTCTACATGAATGAAGCCAGATTATGTGAAACTTCAGACAGGATACAGTACACGTGGGAAGATTATTTCAACTGTCCAATACCATGGCAAAAGGTTTATAGCCTACCTTACAAAATTTCCATTGACTCTAGTGTTTGCATGTTTCAACATAAACTATTATTCAAATACTTGACCGTGAACAAGACCTTATACATTTGGGGTTTGAAGGAGTCGCCCTTATGTGAATATTGTAATGAAGATGAAGAAACAGTCTTCCATCTCTTTTTTCATTGTAGAGTTGCTACACGTTTCTGGATGCAAGTAGAAGACTGGTTTTTCGTCAATACTGGGGAACATTTAAATCTAAACCTGTTTAAAGTTATCTTTGGTGATTTGAATTGTCGGTGCCCAGTTTCTGCCAATATGATTATCCTTCTTGGCAAACACTTTATTTTCAAGAACCGTCAACGCTCTCTTAATTTACAAGCCTTTATTTCATATATGTCATACTTCCATAGGCTAGAATATATTATAGCAAAAAGGATGGATAAGATAAAAGAACACTTTGGTAAATGGGGGAAAATAGCTTTATCGTTAAAACAGTGAATAGTGAATAACATATATACAACTTCTGTTTATCATTTCCTTGTTATATACAAATGTGTACACTGCTATAAGTTATCCTCATTGTTTTCTGGTCTTATTTATCTTTTGTGTCCTACATGTACTTTCAGTATTATCGCTCTATGTATGATATGTGTATCTTGTGTTTGAAAAATCAATAAAAAGTTATATAAAAAAAAAAAAGTTTCAATGCATTTAGCGAGTATTGAGTTCTCGGGTAACATTAACTAAATCAAGAAAGAAAAACAAGACTGTTGAACTAGCTAGAATATTTCATTTGTCGGTTTTGCAGGCTTAGTCAATCAATTATAGGCGTGTACGTGACTTGCAAGTCACATATATCTGTAGACTTATTGAAGGTTAACTTCCCAGTGTACCGATTTGAACCTGGGTACACGTGGGAGGAGACTTGTTTCTTAATATGGTCGTTTCTGACGGTTTGTCAATCCTCGTGTTCTGAGAAATTTTCAGTGCACCCGCAGATCTCGCCGTGATTCAGTCAGCTGGGATCACAGTGCATTGCTGAGATATTCTACTGCAGCCTATCATCATTCCGGCACCGAGCTCCTGCAATGCGATATGGGATATAGATGGGACTTTAACTTGACCCTTTGATTGCAACAGAAAAAGAAAAAGAAAGACAAACAAAGTGGCGTCAATTCAAACATTCAATACATCAAAAGGATTGAAATGAATGCCGTAACTTAATGGGTCGACCATAAAGCTGCATTGTGATTTGCCATGCTCTTTCGACTCATGTAAACCACTAAGGTTAAACGTAAGCTATTGTGTACAATAACTAGTACATGTACAAGCACGTTGTTAATTGCATTGCTCAGAGTCGTACATTCCCAGGACAGATCTTATTGGCCTCAACGCAAGTTGGTCGCCACGCCAACTAGCAAAACTTGCCAGCAATTAATTCCAATGACCAGAGCTCTGCAAAGGAGATTTACTGAGGTTGGAATGGTCTTGAAAAACTAAAAGCGGTCCGAATATTAGCGACGCTCTTACGAAGCTGCAGGACACTGATTACCTTCGCCAAGACGTTATGCTTTCGGGTGCATCTATTTGAATGTGTGCATGTTTGTGGACATCATGAATCGAGAAGCTGTGGATAGCTCATGATGAAATATTATAAAGAAGAAACGATTATACTATTGTCCTCCAAGCGGCTCTCTGCACAGGCGATGGGGATGGGGTAGGGCAGACATATTTGTACCTTTCTTCGGCTATTAAGATCGGACTTGAAGACGCTGCTCTTAGCGATGATAGTCGCCGCCTCTGCCGAGGAACAGAGCCCGTCCTCACCGTCAACCCGCCTGGCAATAACTGCTCCTTCATCGACGGTAAAATAATAACCCGCTTCTGTTACTTGTACTTCTTCTAGTTATAAATGATTAATCTTTTACCGGGCGTAACAATTCAACAGGAGTATCATGTATCTGTTATGTCTAAAATAGAAACAAATTAAGAGAGGTATAACCAAATCAGTACCAAGGAGAGATACCACATAACAAGTTTGAATACGAGGTGACCAACCAGCACCAAGGAGAGATGCCACATAACAAGTTTGAATTCGAGATGACCAACCAGCACCAAGGAGGGATACCAAATCAATTTTTTCCATAATAAATGGCCAGTCAACACCACGGGCTGATGCCATATAAAAGTTTTTGTTTCATGCGAGGTGGACAAACCACGCCAAGGATTGATACTTTATACGAGGGGCATTCAATAAGTAATCCACCTGACCCATTTCCCATAGCAGGAGATTAATGAAACTTGGCACAGTTATTAGTCTTTCTCTTCATAGGAACCACCCAGAGTTTTGCATTTCTCCCATCATTTGATGTAGCTCTGGCCACCGTTCTTGTAGGACATCCCAGGTTGGTCCTCCGACAGATGCCTCATTAATGGCAGAAGAGGGACGACCAGGTCTGGGAGCTGTTTCCACAGACTTCCGGCCTTGTTTGAATTCAGGATGCCAGCGTTTTACAAGGCCATATGATGGGGCATCATCACCATAAGTTTTTTTCATTTCATCAAAAGTCCCCTTTGGTGTGCGTCCTTTCAAATACAAAAACCGGATCACTGCGCGACACTCAACTTGCTCCATTTCACACCTGGTCCATTTCACACCTGACTCAGTTCAAACACCAGTAAATCAGTAACCGCAATTAGTTCAGAGCTGTTTTTTGCAACATAACCCATAGAGATATGACTCATTACACATGCAAAATTTTATTTAGATCAGACAACTGGAAGTGGGTCAGGTGGATTACTTATTGAATGCCCCTCGTATACAATTTGAACGTTAAGAGACGGCCAATCAGCACCAAGGGATACCAAATCAATATAAATGGTAAATTAGAACCGACGAGGTATGGCGTATCAACGGTGTGAATAAGAGATTGTCAATCAGCACCAAGGACAGATACCATGCAAACAGTTTAAAAGGGAGAAAGCCAATCAGGACCAAGAAGGGGTGCAATATCCAGAGTTTGGGTGAAATATGACCAATATGCACAATGGTAATATCATTACAATGATATTGCTTCAAGAGAATATGATTTCCGCATTATAACTTGGACATAAGACTCACTTATACGTTTTGTCGTTTTAGTCATATTCACCTCCAAGCTCACCTGTCAGAGTCAAGTAAGTATCAAAGCAGTTTTGTTCCCTTCTGTTACGTAATGTTAGTTAATGTATTTTTGGAAGTTGCTCTCGACTCAAAACCTTACTTCATGGTGGATTCAGACCAACCAAGTTAATCCAGTCTCTACGAAAAGCGATCTGAAATATTCGTCTGCTGTATAAATAGGATAGGAAATTTCCCGAGTAGCCTTCGTAACTCATGCTTATTGGACCAATGACGCCAGTCAAACCTAGGAGAAGAGATGCTGTCCCAGTCCTACGCATGTCACCGTAACCTTGAAGTGGACATCGGGTCTTGTTACGTGGTGACCATTATGTAAGTGAGCCGCCCTCTATGCCGATGGTAACACTAGGCTAGGCCTGAATGTCATTTCAATGCGACAAACAAGTCGTGTGTGTTTCTTCTATCCCCAGGGAGGAGGTGAACCACTGTTTGCACTGCGTGATATCACTTGTCTGTCCGTGCTGGATCTTCATCTGGTGCTATCTGGTATGAACTACTTACACGAAGTCAACATTGATGATAGTGATGAACTAGGTCAAATTGAGAGATCTATACAGTACATTATAGAAATATCCTTTGCAACATTTTTCATCGGTGAAAAAAATTACAATACTTTGTACAGTAGTGTATCTATTAGTGTACAGGACTAGTACTAATCATTTGTTGTGCCTGACGTCATCCATGTTATTCTTCAGTGTTGTGCTGACTAAAGAAGTCAAAAGGAAAGGCAGAGAAGGAGACGGTCGCAGCTGCTTTGGTGCATCACGATGTTTGGGGTGATCTTCAGTGTCACGTTAGGGCTGCGTTTCAACCACCGCTCCCCCGTGAATCTACAAAATAACCGACTCTTTCCCATCATACCGTCAACAGCTAAAATCCTACCAGTGCTTGGCCAACTGCCAACTGCCTATCTATCCAATTCAGTACTGAAAGCCCAAACATTGACACTTGGTATTGGTCACTTTATTCATGCAAAATGGAGGGAGGTGTGTGTGTGTATGTGTTTTTTTTTGTGTGTGTATTTCTTTCTGCATATCTGTGTTGGCAACTTAAGAAGCTCTGGATAGGTTAATTGGTAAATTGGTAGGCGTAATCAAATTTGAGCTATCATTGAGCTCGCGCATGGAGCTCTGCAAAATATGGGCGTTTTGGCAGATGGGGCGGTATATATGTACAATAAAGAACGTGCCGTTGCCATGCAAGATGTTCTTTTTACGATGACAACTCGATCTGACCCGACCGATGCTTCAATCCGACCCGACTGCCCTTTGATTTCCGAGCTTCAAACGAAATAAAGACCACACATGTACACCTGTCCGAGTGGACAGGTTCTAGGTGTGTGGGACACTTCCTGGAAATCACGTGAGCGTTTGCGCATGCCCGCTCCCGTTCATGTACAGGTCTCACGCTACCGTAAGCAACAGGTAACAAGAAGGAAGTACAGAAGTGCGTGTATCGTTTTCAAGTTCACCGTTGGTAAACCGTCGAGGTATGTTCGTTTTCTCGTTTCTGTTTAGCAACGAATAAAGGTTGTGGCATGGTAGTCCACAGTTGATAATCATCAAAATTAGTAAAACATGCATTTTGGTCCGTAGACAAAGAAATCGACTACCGCTTGGCAATGTCGTCACATGTGATGAAAGCAACAACAACTAAAAAAAACAACCCGAGCCAGTACAGGTCCCAACTACTACTATCTCCTCGCGATCCAACCACTGCTTGGAGAATAGGACCTGTCCCTTTGGGCTAGTTTTTAACTGTTGGAAACTTGCTCTTTGAAACCTAACCGTCAGTCAAAACTGTTCCTTAGTTGCTCAGGTCCTTTTTTTCATGTCGTATGTATGTTTAACATTTTGAACTTGTTGGCGTCATGCTACAAGTCTAGGAACAAATGCCCTCAATCGATACTAAGCAGATGTAAGGTCTCGACACACTTAGTACGTTTTCAGTTCAAGGAACGCTAACTTAGGACAGCGCTGGAAAGAAAAACAAGACCATGTACGTTTGCCCTTGACATTTCAATCAATTACGTCTCTTAGGGCACGCGTCTCTTCCGTATACTAACGTGGGAAACTGTACATGTTTATTTCCAATCAGATGCTAGAATCTGCCAGGAGATTAGGAAAATGTATGTGCGATTTTAGAAAATAACTACCATCCAAGTAATGAAAATATTTCTATATTGCAATGCATATGCTACAAAAGGACCCTTTGAACTAGAATATTTCATATGCTGGGTTTCGTGTGGGGTCTTTTTAAAGTCAATAAGGGTTGTACGTGACTTAGCAGTACGAATATTTGTTTACGCGTAGAAGTTTAGACTTTGACCCTGAGGAGGGGTGGAGTTGTTGGCAGAGACATGTTTCTTGCAATGGTCGCTTCTGACATACTGAGTGCTTGCCAGTACTGTCTTGATTGATTGTTTGACAATGCACTTGTTTTGAGTGTTTTTCAATGCACCTGTCATACTTCAGTCATCTGTATGTAGGAACCATTTACTCTCCAAGCAGAGGTTGGTAGGGAACATTGCGGCTTTTTTATCACATGCTTCGGTGGGACCGTTAGAAAGAAAACGATCTAGGCGCATAAAATGGTCACTATCTTCATTCTCCACCAACCTCTGCATGGAAGGAAGGCCGGAAACATTGCGCATTGCTGGGATTCTGCGCCCTACCATCTTTCAGGTGCAGAATCATTGTGAATGTAGAATGTGCTGTACTCGTAGCTCCTTCCAGGAGACATAGTCATTGGAATAGAATGGAGCGTGCGTTGGCCATTGGATCGCAAACAAAACGGAAAAGAGAAGAAAGCAAAATGACGCCAGCCCCAACTTTCTTGTCGATCCAAACAAAAGGACTGTAGTGATTGATGATTGACTCAACATAAAAAGGTCGACCATAAAGCTGTCTCATTTGTCCTGCCCTTTCGCCGCTTGTCCTGCCCTTTCGCTACTTGTAAACTTTAACCACGAATGTCAAAAGTATTGTAAGACATCTAGCGACAGCCATGCTATAAATGCATTGATGGTTAACTTATCATCACGTGAAAAACATCAGTGCACGTACATGTATACGTTTCCTGGACATTTGTCTTTTTTGTTTTGACTGCGGCTCGCCAGTAATTAACTCTGATGACCAGAGATCTACTTAAGAGATTTATTGACGGAACGCCTTGGACAAAAAAAGCACCCCAAGCTTGCTTTTGAGACTGCATGGTCAAAATTTCCTTCTCAAATGCTAAAAAAGTATTCATGCTGAACTGTCATTCCTTACTCGAAGATGCCGTTGGACACGGTCTTGTGTTTGGACACGTCCGGATCCATGTCTGGTGCGGGGATGACGTCCCTGCGGAGAGCGGTGCGCCAGTTCCTGCAAGGCGTACAGGAGACCGCGAGCGAGACCGGTCTTCGCGAGAACGTCGCAGTGGTGGAATTTGGGAAAAGAGTCAGGATCGTTCAGTCTTTGACCAACGAGTATTGGCGAGTGCAAGCCGCCGTCGGTACATTTTATTCGCCTGTTTGTGTGTACGTTATAATGGACAGAAATGAATAAATACGTTTGTTAAGATTTGGACTTAAAAAGTTTGAAATTTATGAACACACAACAAAGCATTTCAACATCCTTGTATTGTAACAAGTGTGCCGAGAGTGATCGCTGATGTTGGTGTTTTTGCTGGGTTGCTGGGTTGCAATTCGAGCACAGTAACAGAAATGGGAACATGTCCGTCTTGCTGGAAGCAAATAAATAAGGCTATCAAACATATGAAAATAACTCTTCCTATTATTTTGGATGGGTTGATGATTGTAGCACTTCTGTTGGTTTTTAAAGACGTCATCTTTTCCCACAGACGGTCTGGAGGCAGACGGCAGCACCCCCATGTTCGAGGGACTGATCGAGGCTTTAAAGGAAATGTTACAAAATGGTGAGTTGACTTGGAAAATTCTAGATACAAAAAATCACCAAGGGAACTTGGTGTTTTGACGGGCATGCAAGGGGAGTGTCCCCCTTCAAATCCGTTTATGTATATGATTTTTTAAAGTTGAATGTTATATTTACTTTCGTATCGGGGTCATTGCTAGGAGGGGTCATCTCTCTGGCCGGAGGAAGAATCAAGATGACTCCACGGGTCATCCTCATGACGGACGGGATACCTGATGTGAGTTGTTTATTCATATCCGCCAGTTTGTATCATTTGTAGCATTGATTTTGTCTTTGTTGCCTGTGAGACGTTTGTATAGCTAACAGACTTTGCTTCAACACAACAAACAAGTTTCTTCAAATAATGTATGAAACCTCATTATGTTCCAATGACCAATCACTACGTGTGCTCAGACACGTGACCATACAGACTCAATACGTCAGTAACTGATCAAGGTTGCGGCACAGCCAGCCTAAGATTTGACGGAACGAAACGAAGTGAAGCTGTTTACTTTGTTATCCAGCATATCGGACGTCATTTCATGCTGAAGCTTTATGTTCTTTTTCTTCAAGGACAAAGAGAAGGTGTTTATAGCGGCTGCCAGCTTTAGCCCCCAAGGTTTCAGCGAAGTTGGTCTGCCCTACCCCATTCCTATCGCCTGTGTGGGGTGTGGCACAGGTGTTGACGTGGTTAGTAAGCCATACATGTTTGCTGAACTATGACATCCTATAAAAGTGAATGTGACTGTGGACTGTTGTACCACGGGAAGTGACCAGATGTATGTGAACCGTTAAGAATGGTAAAATGGCCGTGTTGTTGTTATTAGCATATACTTACAATTTTACTTATTTGTTAAAATCTGACATACAATTGTGCAATCTACACAAGTTTGATTCTGCCCGTGTCTATATATTTTATGCAGAAATTGATAAATGAAAAGCTTTATTTTACATTAACTGAGCTAAGTGCAGAGTACAAGTCACAACAAAGACAAAACATACACATTAATTATCATAAATTTAGTCTGACACAGAAGTTCAACTTTTTTCTCGCTTCTTGATAATGATGAAAAATTAGGACTGTATGGGTTATTAAGTAATAGTGGGTGCTGGATTGGCTGGTTCTGTAGGCCCTGTTAGCCGTTGTCGCCAAGGTAACCAACGGGATGTTCGCCATCGGTGACGTCAGCGAACTGTCCAGCTTCTTCCGCAAACAGGTAACAACGATAACTGCCACACATTTCCGTGCTGATTTTCTCTATTTTGCCTTATATTTTATCAAACTTCCCCTTCAGTAATACCCTAGTAGGGATGGTTAGTGGGTACTGGAGAGAAGATGTTATTTTATTTTATAAAATGTTATTTATTGATAAAGGTTCAAATAAAACTCGATCATCACCTTCTGTACTCTGATATATGTTCCAATCATCTTTACTATAAAGAAAAATCTCCTCTCTTCCAGGTTCTCCTCATCCGGTTTGCCCTGCAGTTTGCCCACGGTAAATATCATTATGCTTCACTCAATAAAAAGAGCAAAGTGGGAGTAAATAGAGTATAGATAGGGCTTACCAGGGAAAGAAAAAAGGTTTTCATTTGACAATCTTGCAGATATGGAGAAACTCCGGAACCTGATCTTGTTGCGGGAGTTTATGGCTAGGATGGGAGAACAGGTCAGCGAAGAGGAGTTGGTAAGTACACAATCACTACAAATCCTTAGGGGTTAGGGCACATGTACCCCCCCCCCCCTCCAAAAAAATCTTTGTTCCTTTGGTTATACTTATACATATACACCAACATAACTTTGATACTAAAAACCAAATCAAACGAAAATGTTCTCCAGGTATGCATGTTATTCGTATCACCATAATGCATACAAGGTGTAAAATGCGTTAATTTTAACAGTTTCACCAATGTTGGAAGAATATCATAAATGTACACAAACAACACTGTACACTTAAAGATACGTAGGATTTACCAAATCATTTACTTTTCCTCGTACTCTACAGATCGGACTGAAGACGCTGCTGTTAGCGATGATAGTCGCCGCTTCTGCCGAGGAAGAGAGTCCGTCATCACCGTCAACCCGCCTGGCGATAACTGCGCCTCCGCCGGCGACTGTAATTCACTATTCGCATCTCTTACTCTTAGTTCTTTGAAACAAATGCTTAGAGGATCTTTTACTATACTTAATCAACTCGCTCATAGTGCTTTGTATTAGTTAGAAATCATAATGTAATAAATTTCAGTGAGAGATGAACAGCCTGTACCAATGAGCGATACAATATGGAAAGTTAGAAAGAAATGTCTAATCAGCACCAAGCAGGTATATCATATCAAGAGGCGACCAATCAGCACCAAGGAGAGATACCATATCGACAGTTAACTCTATCTAGCCTGCGTGGACGCTAAAAGTGCAGGCGCCAACTTTGACGTCTTTTTACGGCCAAACGACCGGGCCTGTGCTAGAACTACCAAACTTGGTGACTTTTCCTAAAATTTAATTGGCAACAATTTTGAGTAATCAAGTAGGTTAATCATTTGTCGTATTGCCATGGCAACAGGTTTCTGACAGGCATATCTCACAAACTTAAAGATTTTTAACCAATACAATCACATCGATGACGTAATAATTATGTCATATTCCGTCATAATGATACCAAAATTACAGAAGCGATTAACGGTGCACACCCCAGTTATTCCGCGACTGGGGTAGTCCGCTAAAAAAGGCGTCCGAGGGTTTATGTTTGAGTTTACATTTCTTATTATTTACTGCGAAGTGACATTAAACGCTAAGATGGCTGAAAAGCGTAGGGAATAGTGCGTTTTTGGTGCTAATTATGTTTCGGTCCGAGTCTCATTTCCGGATACAGTATCCGCCAAATCAAGAGTTTGAATAAGAGATGGCGGATCAGCACCAAGGAGGGATACCAAGTCAAGAATTTCGATAGTAAATGGCCAATGAGCATCAAGGGTGCATACCATATGAAGATCTCGATTCCAATAATTCTTAGTCACAAGACTATACTGTAACTATATGTAATATATATTTTGTTATTTTAGTCATACTCGCCTCCAACCACGACACAGCCAGTCAGAGTCAAGTAAGTATGATAGCCACTTTATTACTTTGTTGACCTGATTAACGATTTCTGTTACGTGTTTTTTTACGTGATATTAGGGAAAACAAGCTATGGTATTCCTTTGCTATGTAAAAGTGACAAAAAAGTTGTATTTCTTCTATCCCCAGGGAGGAGGTGAACCACTGTTTGCACTGCGTGATATCAATTTTCTTCCCGTTGTGGATCTTCGTCTGGATCTATCTGGTATGGACGACTTTGAATGCACGATATGTATATCCACATAAGATTTGAAATAAAATCGCATTCTTGTGCGTAAATATTTAAGATTCTGTACAGTTTCTAGTGTTGCACATGCCGTCACTTTTGATGAATGTAATGAACCCAACAGCTATGATAGTAACGTATAGAAATATATTTTGTAACATATGTTTTATATAACATTTTTTGTGGGTTACGATGCCATGCACACACAGTCATATGTCTATCAGTGTACACTATTAGCAACGTTATGGGTTTCGTTATTTGTTGTTACTGGACGCCAATCCATATGATGTTTTTACAGTGCCTGTGCTAACTTAAAAAAGGGAAACAGGAAAAGACAGGAGGAAAGCAAGCCAAGATCGCCTAACTTGAGGCGATCTTCATCGGTACCGTATTGGGACTGCATTTCAACCACCACTGCCGTGCAAACTCTACGCATGCCTAGTGTTCAGTGTCGACCTCGTAGCTTTTGGTTTGACAAAGCCGATCAAACAAAACAACTGACTCTTTCTCATTATCCGGTTAACAACCAATATCTCCCAAAGTTACGTGTTTGGATAACTGGCAACTGACTACTTTTTTCAATTCTCAGAAAAGGCAGAGATTATTCTCAAACACATGAATGTTGTAAATAATTCCTTAAATTTAAGTTATAGACGACAAAGAGAGCCTGGACTTCTTCAAAATTGATTCGTTGTAAAGACACGTGATTTATTTTTGCAACGTTACGCGCTTTTGAAGACACTTTTGTACCGTCAAAGCTCTAGTATGTTCATCTGTATAGACTGGACAAAAGTTCATATGCGGCTGTAAATATTTTGACACATTTTGGAAGCATTATTGCTGTGAGCATGCAAGTGTGGGTTCAACTTTGTTGTATAGACACGTCCACTAGTAAATATGTTTACGCTACCCTCTCTACACACCAACCAGCGAGTATGGGAACTAACAAAGATAGTAACCTTTTGTATAGTAGCCAAGATTGCCGTAATGTATGAGCTTAACCAATAAAAAAATGAAAAACAGGTAGCATTTTCTTCTTTACTCAAATTGTTATTGCTTGCTAGATATAGGGCTTTTCGTGATATATCACTCTGCCCTTTAAATGGATGAATCAGCTGTTTATACTGCAGTGCACCGTGCGTCTGATAGAAGGCGTTCAAGTACTTTCCAAAGTATTTTGACCGTTGGAGGGAGAGGGGAACCAAGCAGCTTGTCTCATATATTCGGGTGTGAGCCATGAGTTAACACTGTGAGTCATGGATATTGTCCTTCTCCTTGCACAGTTCGACAAAAATATTGCTATATGTCGAAGATGCCACAGATTAACCATACCCCATTTTACCTATTACGTCACAATATGTCATCGTTACGTCACACATCGTTATGTCTGTCTCCCGTCGAAAAGCATACTAGTATATCCTTAACAATGGTGCTCAACCGGTCTTGATTGACAGCTGATGAGAATGTACATGGGCGTGGACATGACGTAGTTGTCTGTGAGACGGTGACTGGGCCGTGATCCAACCATAAGCGGTCGCTTGCACATCCGCTGATCACATGTTAGTCACGCGTACAGATTTTAGGATATAAAACTCGTCTGCACCGGTTCGCTACCCAGAAATCAGACGAGTTGATGCACAGCAAGCGGTCTGAAGATTAGATCACCTTCACCGATGTGGTTTTGTGACGTAGTTTCTTCATCGATCGTCTGAGAGCAATTTGCCCGCCGTTTCTAGGGCATTTTGACCGCTGAGTTGCGTCAAACAAGTGCAATTCGACCCGGGGCTCGTGACGCGCAATATTTTATCTTCCAACGCCATTCATTTGCGGTACTGAGCACAAGAGCCGGATATGCTGCTGGATGCTATGGGCTGTGGGTTGTCTACGGACAGAAATGGCGACCTCTCTCCAACGGTACGTAGGTTTCTAATGAACATTTCAGGCACATTCGCGTATCCATTATTATCGACAAACAATTTCTTTTATTGATATTAATTGGGATGTTGTTGGATTACGCACGTTAAAAGATATACAGGCGAGTCACAAGTCGTGGTGGTCTACTATTCTGTTAAAGACTGAATGCGTTAGTATTTTACCGATGTACCCTATAACACTGTGCCATATTTTACACTGGATGAAAGGTACTGATAATTGTACCAGAGGAACGTTTTATGTACATGTATGTACTAGGGGCTCCCGTGTGTAGGAGGGGTGGTCTCAGATAATGATGTCAGAGACTGTAAACTTACATCTCTAACGTTACCGAATGGAGTAATTGTCTGCCTAAAGTTGATGAATAACAAAAGAAATTTCTTCATGTTTTTATACGCTATTGTGCTTTTTTAATCACAAAGGTTGTCTTGTGGCATGGGCATTGTGTAACATGTGTTTGTCTGGTGCAACGGGCCTATTCAGATGTTAATCTGTGTGGTACACTATGATGTGTACAAATAGAGTAAGAACATTACCCCTTTAATATTATGAAATGAAAACAAGACGACCACAAATTTCACGTGCACGTTTTGAACACTTTTAATAGCACATGACGGCCACTATGATACCGACAAATTTATATTTCTGGTTTATTAGACAAACCTTTGATTACACATTTATATTACATTTTCACGGTCACAAAGCAGCAAGGGAAAGTCTAATTCACTGGTAGATCATAATTATCATTGTAGTAGCTTGACAATGTTTACATGTACATGTAAGCTATTCTTTTTTTTTTTTTCGTTTTCTGTACTTTACCCATTGGGTACATATGTATGCACAATAAAGGTCTTCAACCATTCATTCTATGATAATATCCCCACTCAGGGACTGGAATCAGAAGAAGACCGTGTCTGTATTTTGGCGAAGAGACTTTGGGACTACATGGTACTGGGCCAGGAGCTGGTCAAGGTATGTTATTACTGGTATAATATATATTACTGGTCTCTAGAAATAAAAAAGAAATGCATGTATCACCAACTCGTGATCGTAAGGCTTTACTTCTGATATGATTTTTCTTCAAAAGGATTAGTTCATCAGACATGGATGACCTGCATTAGCTAGTAGAAAATGACATTGTGTTGTAAGAAGCCAAGCAGATGTAGAGACGCAAAATCGTAACTTTTCTCCCGGTTTCTAGAACAGTGGGTTTGTCGACAGATAAACATACATGTATTACATATGCTATAATCGCATATGTAATGCTATATTTATATTTTTAGTAAAATACATATGTGAGTAATAAACATGAAGCAATATCCATCACTTTGGATGAATGGAGATTTTGTAGATGCTTGGGACGTTTTATAACGTGACTCTGAAATGTTGTGTTCTGACCTGTGCAAACACTGTCTATTTCAGAGTGACGTCATCCTGGTACTTGGTTGCCATGACACCCGGGTGGCTGAATACGCGGCTCGACTGTGGTTGGACGGCTGGGCGGAGTACCTGCTGTTCTCCGGTAACCTTGGGCACTTCACTAAAGGTCAGTTCAACCAAACCCCAGCTTCTAGCGATAACTCTATTTCATCGGATAATGACAGTAGCTACTATGTAGATGCAATTCACAACGATTCACAATTCACATGTTGATTTGATTATTTGGATAAGTTTTCGACCATACTGTAAATCGTACAGTAGCTGCAAAATGAGCTCATATACATGTCTGAAATTGAAAAAGGTACTCGAAAGCGGATAATAGTTTCATAGAAAGTAAACTCCAAAGTCAAAGAAGAAGATGTGAAAGAACGAAAATGTAATATATACTAGTAAGGGATTGTTCTAATTCAGCGTAAAATGAATGTACCATAAACTTTATGATAAAGCGCGATTGGGACGCTTGCGCCCCCCTATATACCCATGTATAAATTACACACTCCGTTATGGACATACAGTGTAACTTTGTCGATATCATGGCAATGAACATTTTTGCTTCAACGTATCAATTGTAACATTCCTACGTCCTTCCCGCAGGGGTGTGGGACCGTCCTGAGGCGGAGATCTTCCACGACATCGCCGTCAGCATGGGCGTGCCAGACGACAAGATTCTCCGGGAAACCATGGCAACCAACACCGGGGAGAACATCAAGTTCTCCCACCGAGTTCTATTTCAGCACAAGGTCAAAGCCAACTCCGTCATCCTCGTCCAGATGCCCTATATGGAGAGGAGGACCTACGCCACCTTTGTGAAGCAGTGGCCGGGAGACAAGGAGAACACGCACGTTGTAGTGACGTCACCAAGAATAGCATTCCAGGACTACCCTAGTGATGACGTCGGTGGTCTGAAGACAACGGTGAACAATCTGGTGGGCGTTCTGGAACGGATCAAGTCGTATCCAAGCAGAGGTTTTCAGATCACACAGGACATCCCGGACGAAGTATGGCTTGCATACGAGGAGTTGATTGCCATGGGATACGACGGACTAGACTATAAGATGAAACCATCTTAATTGTGCTGTAAGAGTAACGAAAAACGACAACGACAAGATACTCGACGAAAACGGCACTCAGGGTAACTTATGACTTAAAAAGCAACGTAATTGTACATTTTGATGTTCATGCTAGTGTACATAACTTATAAGTATTACAATTTTGTAGTAATTGTTGACTTTATGAACAAGCCAAGGTAGGGTAATGGAAAGCCAACATGGCTATGTAAATATTTAGACAAAAATCTCAGGTTTGTTAGGTAGGTAAACTTTAAACGTTTCTTGTATCGTTTGTTCTAAATACAATGTATCGTCACATTCATTGCACTTGTATTCGATTCATTTCTAGTGACAAGATTGACAAGAGAAGTATGTAACATTATACTTCTGCATAGGTGATGATGTTCATATTTTTATCATTAATATTGATAATGGTGATACCTAAAAGTAATCTAGATTTCAGTAAGAAAAAAAAATATTAAAATTATAGTGCAATTTAAGACACAAAGATAGTATTACTGGAGACAAGGATGAAGCTAGTGATGTCAGATTCAGCACTTTGCCAAGGATTGTGTGTCAATCGATATTCTTGCCTGTACCTTGGTATAAAGTAGTGTGACCGTAATCAAACCGTCCGGCCATCGAACGTACGTACACTTTGCAACAGAAGAGACTCGGGAACCACACTTAGATAGCCCAGAAATGTGTCATGTGATGAAGCGCTTACTTAGTAGTGCCAAGGAAATTTTTTAACCTCCTTGGTAGTGCCTTGGAAAGGCACACATATTTGTGACACAGCTTACTAACTTAACAATCTATCAATGATGGCATGAATAATTTTCGGTTGACCCATGACACAATTCTATAGAGTTTTTGTTCAATTTCACGGTTTCTCTATCCGCTGGTCGGATATACTTTCTGCTAGGATGACATACCTTGTGCGTAACGCCTTGAGAATTAACGTTACTATCCAAACAAATACGTCATGCGCTGCGCAACACACACAAGTCCTGCCTTTCCACAACAATTTCAAGAACAGATAGAAGGGAGCAGAACGTTGTTTTTGTAAAGGATACTGCTATGTATTGATATTGTGTATGATCGTGTTCGAAATAAACGAATTGATGTAAGCGTGTTGACGCGTGCACGTTTTGACTTGTTGACAATAGCTTACACAACCAATTGTCGGTAAAGCCGCTGTGTCCGTGGCCACTAAAATGAAAAATCGCAGCCCTATTTTTGTGTTAAATCAATCTTATCGGTAAGTACAGTATTATGGTAGTTAAGTCTGATTTCTGTGTTACTTCATATTGAATGCTTGTGATTTTTCTCACGGGACTTAGAGCCAAAAGCGTATTTTGTGTAGCTGTCAATAAATCATTTGAAATAGCCCATGGTTCGTGCTCAGAGTTTGTCTCTCGAGTAGATCAACAGCGCCTGATTAGACAAATAGTAAAGTTGTCAAAATGGCACGGCCCCTACCACCGCGTGCGTTTTATGCCAACGTCCAGAAGTGAACGTCCTGACAAATATGTGAGTTTGCTTATGTAGATAAGAGCCCCATTCCACTAGGACAGCGACCGCGCCGCGACCGACCGATTTGGCAGCACTCGAGTTTAATAGATAGGAATATTTCTACGCCCTGAGTGTTTTGTTGTCTTTTCAGTCATGCTGAAACATTTTTCACGATATTCAAATTATGAAGTTAAGGGTTATACAAATCCAATTTCGGTCGCAGTGAGATCGCAGCGCGATCGCCGTCGAGTTGAATGGTGCCTAACGCCTGGTACCACCTGCTGTAATTGTCGGGGTGCGACGTGCTGCCACCTTAGCGGATCGATTTTACACGGTATATCCTGTGTTTACAGTCTACCTGTCAGCTTAACAGCAACAACAGACGAGGCGTGTATGAGAGAGAATTGGGAGGGGGTGTAACATGTGGGGACAGGGGGGTCTGGGGAAGTACAGTGGTCTTGGTGCAAAGAACGACACATGGTTGTCTTAAGATGTTATCCTACAAAAATGCTGGTACGTTAAAGACGGTTAAAGGCATACACAAAATTGAGTATTTTGCATTCATGTTACTTGTTAACGTTACTACAGAGGTGTAGCTGTACTGAGTGTGTAGTAAAGTCAATGCTCTAGACCCTAGCTTTCGTGTGAGAACAACAAGTTTGCTTGCTCCAGAAGTCCAAGGCAAATCTAAGGTTAGGTCTCACGGGTTTTACTAAATTATTGTGCATTTGTCTGGATTCACGCTGCTAGAACTGACGATACAGTAGTACAATCTACTGCTTCATGATGTATATACAATAGCCAACGCATTGTAGAAATTATAATTCTAAATGCAACAATGGGTATCAGTCAATATCTAATGCCCAAAATGCCCCCTTGTTTGATTTAGCATCACAAAGTTTTAAAATAATAATCATCATCAACGCTTTTATGATGGTGATATCATTCTCACAAAACCCCAACCAGGTGAAGAAATCTGTCACACGTTTGTATCAGATTTAGTGCGTTCATTCCACACCCATTCCACTGACGTCACAGGCAAACAATACGTCACCTGAAAATGCTGTGTTTTGACCACCTGATATCCTGAACAACCAAATCGATTCTGTCGGGAGATTGCCAGGCGCGGTAGAGCTCCGGCCAAATACTGAGTACTTGTACCATTCAAGCTGTTCACCGTTTAGTCGATAGAAGGTTTCTTACCGACCGGAGGGACTACATTGCAGTTCTGACTGCGTTTTACAAGGCGGATTAGAACATTTAATTAAGAAGCCTTCCACTACAACATGTAACAGGTGGGAAACCAAGTAGCGACGTGAGCGTTGATTGGTCACCAAGAAGTGGACAAGGCCCTACAAATAGCAAAAAGACCTGTCGGGCACTAGCGGTGGCGACTTTCCTCGTTGAATGACAGGCTGGGAAAGAGAGAGCTCGTGTACCGGGCATTGGAGAACGATTAAAAATGATCATGACATCGAAGGACGATCAGGGTGCTGCAACATGAAGATTCAAACCTACTGGTGAGTCAGATGAGATACTACCTTTATTTCTGATTCATTCGGACCATTGAACTACAGGAGATTCGCCTTCCTTTCGCAAGAGTTTCACTGAAAACCTTTGAACCCTCGTGACAGCACGGGTGTTCTACTAACTCTTGATTCGCTAACGTAGCAGTGACGAAGGAGAATCCTCCTGAAAATTACCCCCATAGTTTCATAGAGACGACGGAAAAACCGCGAAACATGGCGACGACTGGAAAGTACCATTTTGACGAGAGGTTCATCACTTCTGTGGCAACACGATTCAACAAAAGTGTGGAGCAGGTGGAAAAAGACCTTCTGTCGCGATTCAACCTGACATGGCAACCGAAGATTGAGAACCTCCCTGCTTCCTTCACGGTGACGGTCTGTGTTCTCTACGCCATCATTTTCGTCATGTCCCTAATAGGAAACAGTATGGTCATCTACGCCGTAGCGAGTAACCGCAAAATGCGGTCCATAACAAACGTGTTCTTGGTGTCCCTCGCGGTCAGCGATCTCCTCATCACAGTGGTCAGCATGCCGTGGAGCGTGCTGCACGCTCTGGACGACCACGCCTGGAACTTCGGGGACTTCATGTGCCGGGTGCCGCAGTTCGTGCAGGTGGTGTCCGTGACGGCGAGCCTGATGACGCTGACGTGCATCGCCGTGGACAGGTACATCGCCATCCTGCACCCGCTCAACTCCGGCGTGCGCTTCTCCATCCTGCGGGTGTCTCTCACCCTCCTCTCCGTCTGGGTGGTCGCCATCACCTTCGGCATCCCTCTCCTCGTCTTCATCGACATCGTCACGCGAAACAAACGGAGTCCCATCCCAAACCCTCACAATATAGAACTCTTCAAGCTCATATATTACGAGATTGAATGGAAGGTCTGTACCGAAGCTTGGCCCAACCCGAATGACCATTTCGTCTATTCGATGTGCTTTCTGATCGTACTGTACACGATGCCGCTAGTCGTCATGACCTGTCTGTACGGTCGCGTCGCCCACTATCTCTGGGTACGGCAGCCTATCGGAGACAACTTGGCGCAGCCCCGGAACGCTGTTGCTTGGGAGCAGTCCCGGAAAACCAGGCGGGTCATCCGCATGTTGGTGTCCATCGTCGGGTCCTTCGCCATCTGCTGGGGTCCGTTCTTCGTCATCCAGGTGGTGAAGACGGCGTACATCCCCACCGTGATGATCCAGCTCCTCGCGCACGTCAACTGCGCCGTCAACCCCATCATCTACGCGCTGCTGAGCGAGAAGTTCCGCGACAACCTGCGGTGCTGCTCGGCCTGTATCAAACTCAGGCAGCGCCGCAGTCGCATGAGCCTCCTCAACACCGCCAACACCGAGGAAGTCGACATGAGGACGCGCTCTTCCTCCATCAACGCCAGGCAACACGCGACGTGGGGGCGACACAGGACCTCCCAGCCGCACACAGCCAACCCTAATCTCAGCGACATCCACGTGTCCACGTTCTCGACAGGTGAGATCCCGCCGATCATCGACTCCTTTAGGTCCAGTTACCCGAAGCTGCCGGCCATTCAGCCCGGACATATGCCCGTGTACATCGGGCCTCACACAGGCATGGTCAAGGAGATGAACGACACGCCAACATAACTATACATACTGACGATTCCCAGGCCTACTTGGTATTCAATGTACGAAAATTGGCGTGAATTAAGACCACAACGTCAATGCAGAGGCAGAGACTGGGAAGAAATAAAAAAGGTCAGATCGTTGAGCAAGAGCAAGGAGGTTATACTGTGTACAGTTAGGACATGATGATCGGACAAGGGCTGTTTTGCATGTATAGATCCTGTGGATGCCGAAAAAGTTAAGTAAACTGTAAATAACCTTTAATACATTCCAACAATCATTGGTAAGTTTTCTTGTCAAGTTAATGTAAATCGACAAACATTTCTTTGCAGTTGTTTATGTGTGATTGTGCAAATATCAGATTGGATTTAATTTGATTTGATTTGCAGTGAAAGTATTAAGTATTGAGGTTAACGTTACGCTTAAAGTGTACCTGTAGCTTTTTTATTGTTTTTGTAATGTACATGTGACTTATAGAAAGGGAAGTTTTCTGCTATATGGCTCTCAAGTCAGCTATGAGATAAGTGTCACTTAGCCATTCAGAAATTCATCATTTGGTGCTCTACATTTAACGTATGGCCAAGTTTAGTTTGTACTTGAATGCTATCGAGTCCATTAGATGTCACTACACTCAGACCTAGTTAAACACAAAGTACAAACAGTGCTGTTTGTGCAGATTGATAAATTACGTACAATCTGTTCAGGTGACAAGTTGTATTGGTACAAATTATGCACTTAACAAAAGAAGGTTAAACAAGGGAAATGTAGTAATGTTAGCTTATCAACTGTTGTGGGGATGCAGGAGCGGCGATTGACAGCACAGTTAATATGAAGAAAAAAGAAAAGCGGAAATATGAGTAGTTCGTATACAGTTGTCTGGTGATTTACTTGATAAATCGTTTTGGATGCAACACTCTCTTCAGCAAACTTCAACATTGAAATGCGTATGCTATGTATGTTATAGTGTATATGGCAAACAGCGCATTCAAACAAAATCTTAACATTTACATTTTACGTGTCACACTTCATACGGAAAATTTACATTTGCTAATGTGACATCACTGTAACGTTGCCTGTTTGATTCTATATCATTACAAATTGGCAAGAAGAAAAAGCCACCCCCATATATCAAGTGGTAATTCTGGTAATCACACTAGAATTTATACATGTACTTGAGGACGAAATGTGGAAATAAAATACAATACAGTGCTAGCTGTTTATCAAATATTTTATGAAAAAAAATTGGCAAATCTCCAACGCCGTAGTTACTTCGTCAGTCAGTCACGGGATTTGGTGATTACTGCATTGACGTCACCAATGGATTATCTTACAGTGTTTTCTTGTGGGTTTACCAATCGGAATTCCATGGTTTCATACTAAACTTGTGTGTGACGGAGTAAGTGTTGTTGTTTTTCAATTGATGATGGATTGCTGCTGTTGATTTCCACTCGGGGCTTTCTCAGAAATTCATAGCAAGGGAGTACTGCATTATACCGGTCCAATGGCCGAGTGGGTAGAGTCTTGCATACGCGGTAGGCCGAAAGTTCGATCCCCGACTGAGTCATACCAAAAACTGCCTGGCGCCTTTATCTTTACGATTCAGCACGGGGATGTATTGAAGCATCGTCCACATGGCCAAACACGCATTCCTCACTAGGTCGCATCACTCTAAAGTGTCCAAAATAAGAATTAGCTTTTAGTCTGAGATCCCTGTTATGAATTTGTCCAAATAATTCATTTGGTCAATTACATAACTGAGACATCCCTTTTAATAGTTATCACTGACCAGACGCTGCCTGTGTCATTTTCTCTCTGTTGGATAGTTAACTCAAACTTCTCCTTCTTGTAAAAATCCATCCTGTCGTCGTAGGTGGCATAAAGATAACAGGGTCCTAGGATGGAAAGGCGCCCGCACAGGTAACTGGTAAATGCAAGAGGGATTTCCGATTGGGTAATATGTACTTACCTCTCTTAGTTCTTGAGACTGTGTATGCAATTAGCCCTCGGGCATGATTTTGCAAATAAACAATTCAATATAATAAAGCCGCCTAAAACCCGTACAGACTCACACACACACACACACACACACACACACACACACACCGTGCCCGTGCTGGTCCTGGTTTCCTGCGGTCAAGGTAAGACCTAAAATACTCTCAATCGTATCTATTAAGCATTATGGAAATTTTGGGATCTACAAAGATACAAGCATAGACGTTTATGATGAGTAATGAACTAGTTTCTTTCTTACAAGGTTACACGAAAGTAACGCTAAGTAAATTTCAAAGCAATAAAAAGCCGCTAGGGGGACCAAACCTACAAAACCTATCAACCACTTAAAAATCATGAACTTGGCATTTGCAGAAAATTTGACCTCTAATTTTAAAGCGCCACTGCAGAACCGCAACTCGCCGCTAGGAGGCTCATTATTAAACTTGACCTTCCTTTTTGCCACCCCTACCCATCTACTAAATATTATGGAAATCCATCCGCAACATTTCGAGTTATCTTGTATACAGACAAACGCACTTACAGACAAAGCCCGCTACAGCACAGTAGGTAAGAGTCAGGTAATCCATTTTCGCATTTGACCTCCCTCTTAACAACCGCTAAACACCTGCCAAATATCGTGAAGATGCCCCAGCTGCGTCTCGAGTTATACTGTTCACAAACAAGCGCACAAAAATACAAAGCTCACTGCAGTACCATAGGAAAACGCCAGGTAAACCGTTTTTGAACTTGGCATTCCTTTTGACAACCGCTATACACCTACCAAAAAATCACAAAGTTCCATCCATAATTTCTCGAGTTATATGCTGTCGACTTACATATAGACCCATCACTCCATGGAATAACAGAAAACATACTCTTCTAGGCGAAGAAAATAACGCAAGAGAACTACCGAATTAAGCGTTATCCCTGATACATAACGCAATATTGCACCACGGAGCCAAACTAGCCACAAGAACTCCCTAAACGGCAAACAACACTTTCACAGATACGCAACAGTATCATATAAACGGATCCCAGTGAAACAAAAACAAAACTAGAAAGGCCGACATTTGCTTGAGAGCAAATACAGCATATTTCAGCCATCTCCCTCCTCATGTAACAATAGACTGTTCCAAAATCACTCATGTGCAAAAATGGAACACTTCTGCTTAAAATGACTTCTAACTACTAATCACACTTATGAGCAAAAATGAATCTTACAAAAACCCCTTCAAGAATGGACTCAAAAAAATAGACGACTCCAAAAACACTTCCGCTAAGAAATGGAATTTGGAATCATCAGCCGTCCAAAACCATATTTGCAAAAAATCCCCCCTCTGTGCAAGAATCGACTCTTCCTGTTATACCCCTATGTAAAGTGGAGCGATCCAAAAATATATCAGCTAAAATAGTCAGCGAAGTCCACAAAATGAATTTTAAAAAAATACCCCCTTCGTCGTAGAATGGAATCTCCCAGCTCACCCTGTTTGAAATTGCACAATAGACAAGTCCAGAAATACTCACAGTACATGGCCTTTGCATAAGAAGCAACCCAGTCCAAAACTGAATTTAAAAAAAAAGTCCCCCGTGCATGAATGGGCTCTTCCAGATAAAACAAGGCTTGCTGATTGGCTGCCGAATCCTCCTCATGTACAGTCTTCAGGTGGGGGTAAACTTCCATTTAACAAATGGAATTCGGAATCATCACCCATGTCCAAAACTGATTTTTTTTTTAAATCCCCCCCTATGTGCAAAAATGGACTGTCCCAGTAGTAGTCTTATGTCAAGTGGATCAGTGCGAAAACACTTCCGCTAAAAAAAACATTGGCATTATCACCAAAGTCTAAAAGTAAATTTTAAAATACACCCCCTGTCCAACAATGGACTCTTCCAGCAAAATAAGCTCGCTCATTGGCTGGCCATTAATTGGATTTACCTTGTCCACCAACCACCTGGATGTCTATGGACTAGGTAGGTAGGTAGATAATTGGATCTACCTGGCACACCTGTGGCCCTGACACACCAGAATGACCTAGAGGTCGTTGACCTCGGCACTCCAACCTTACCTATCCTAAACTCTCCCATAAAAACCTCCTTAAGGAGCCATTTTGAAGTGATTTATACTACATATTATACATGGATCCTTTGAATAAGTATCTAGGGCACCTCTGTGCCAAATTTCAGGTCATTTGGATGTAATACCATGGTACAGGGGGCCAAAATATACAGTCTTGGTCCAAAAGTTGCAATAAAACCTCAATAAAATCATTTAAGGAGCAGATATGAAAAAAATAAAAAAAACACATTTGGGTATTGGCCAACTCTACCCTTGTGCCAAATTTCAAGTCATTTGGTCCAGAAAGGGCGGAGATGAATCGCTTTGAAAATTTGACAGGAGAAAGAAAGAAAGAAAGAAACATTACGAATACAATATATTTCACCATACCTATGGTATGGCTGAAATATAATTAAGTTTATCTTGACATTTCCGGAGAATGTTCAAAGACACAACCTCAAACCAAAACTGTTCATCGCCTGTCCACATACTGGCGGGGCAACTGTTGAGATCACTCTTCCTTCTACTGGCTACAACACAAGACAGCGGGTGACGTGTAAAGCTATCAAGCGTCATATAGACAGACAGGTGTGAAAATGACGTTCCACAGATGATGGGCGTTTCTGTAATGTTATTGACTTTATAGCTAGGCTCGTAGGTTTACAGGTGTGTGACGTAAAGACCAAGATGGCGTATGTGCGCTTAGCCGTGTCTGTGTTGGCCCTGGTTTCCTTATCTTGGTGCAGTTCAGGTAAGATTTGAAATACTACCAGACCTATCTTTATCTATATGCATTATGAAAATGTGTTGTAGATACATATGTAGATGTTGGTGAATAATATCCTAACTTAAACAAGTGTACACGAACTTTACGCTGAGTAAAAATCTTACATAAGCATAAGTAAGTAAATTTACCTTTGATACAGAACATTGCACGATGCAGCCAAACTAACCCTGGGAACTCCCTGGCCGAAAACAGCAACAGTTTCCAAAGATATGATAACGTCGACCAGTAAACCATACCCAGAAAAAAGCATTAAGGCGTTTTTTTTTTTCGTTTTTAGCTGCCCGAGACAACAAAGGTACGGAGTTTATCCTGACATTTCCGGAGAACCTACATAGACAAAATCTCAACCCAAAACTGTTCATCGCCTGTCCACATCCTGGTGGTGCTACAGTTGAGATCACTCTTCCTTCTACTGGCTACAACACAAGAGAGCGGGCGACTTATGGCAGGGTGAGTAGCTAGTGTTCTGCGTCAGATTTGCTGAAATAAATTAAGCTTCGTCCTTGACATTTTACTCAATCACTGTCAAGCGCCGTTGGCCCGGTTAGTCGTGCGGTCCACTGATATGAAATACAACTTGTCATATCTGTTGGATAAGATTACATGTACATCTGTTACTAGCTAATATTGGACGCAGCTTTAGTTAAAATGGACAAAGACGTGGTGTAACCTTGCGACTGTATTGACAGGTGACGGAGGTGGAAGTTGACCGTGCGGCCGTGGAGCTCGTCGGCAGTCGAAAGAGTGACAAATCGGTTCACGTCACGTCCGATGTGGAGATCGTGGTGTACGGGGTGTTCGCCGAGAAATTTTCCAGTGACGCGTACCTGGCTCTACCCACCGACGTACTGAGGACCGAGTACTTTGCCTCGTGTGCGGGTACTCCGAGCGATAGGCCCGATAGGCCTGCTGGTAATATGTTTTTTAAAACTGTTAAAACAGTGAAAACTGTATTTTGAAGAAAATGTATCCCTGACATATAAATCGATTAAGAATATACTTAACGTTTCAGTGTATACCCCCTTGAATCATGAACATCCGATAAACATCACTGTTTTATCCGTAGCAATTAGTACATGGCACTTGATTCGCTCAAGGCGTACTACTCAAGACGTTACGATCTACATTTCTGCAGAGTTCGGAGTAGTCGGTGTCCATGACGGGACGACCGTCACTATTGTCCCCAGCCAAGCCGTGACGTTCGATGGACAAAACTACGCCGCAGGACAGACGTTTTCTGTGGGGCTGGACCGATTTGAAACACTTCAGGTATGTATGAAACATCGACATATGCAGCTTAAATGATTAAGAGGATATATGTAGTAGATATTGCACACAGGTCGGAAATTTTGTGGAATGATAATGATTTTGTCTCAGTGACGTAAAGATATGATGATGGTGATGACGACCATGATTCTGATCATCACCCTGTGCTACCACCTTTATTTTCTTACATACACAAGGCTGGCTTGCCAATCTAAATAAACTAAGCGAATCATCCAGTCTTTGAAATATAATTGAACGCAATATCGAAAATTTGACAGTTTATCGATTGTGGGAGGAAGGGCTACTCATAAGGTATAGAATACATAAGGTATTGTCAGATGAATTGAGGGGGTCAGACGACAGTATTTCTTCTATGTTTAAACAGGATATGCCGGATTGCAACATATGGGTCCTTTCAATTTTATGTAGCTCGCAGTGTAACAAGTAGTGCTCAGTAGTCTCGTTTGAATTTTCACATTTACACGGTATTGTGAATTAACGTTAACTTTATGATCAAGATACTTTCTGAATCACGTCAAAATGACTGCTATACCAACAGGTACAGGCGACTGAGGACCTGACCGGTTCAAAGATCACGGCTGACCAGCCAGTGGCCGTGCTGAGCGGAAACATGTTTGCTATCTGCATGCCTATGAACGAGCCACAGTTGGGCAGTGGGGACCACATAGTAGAGATGATCCCACCTGTGGACACATGGGGGAAGGAGTTCGTCACCGTGCCGCTGACCAAGCGTACCGGTGGTGACCTCTTCCGTGTTGTTGCCGCCCGAAACAACACACAGGTATGACCTGGCGTTATGAAAAATGAATTCTGAACGCTAAATGCCATGTTCGTCACAGTCACCAGCAGTACAGAATTAACAGTGACGAAACTGATATAGTTTACTCCAAACGTTTAGCTAATGCTCTCTCCAAAAACGTTACCGTTTGTTTTAGTTGAAAACAATGTAATTAAAGGGTATCCACTCCAGACATTTCGATGACTTCTAAGCCTCGTTCTTTCATATTTCAGTATTGAGGAAACTATTTCTATGATTCCTTTCCAAGGTCGATGTTACCAATAAAAACACGATGACTCTGAACGCTGGGGAATTCTGGGAGATTGATGTTCCATCTGATGAGTACAGACACGTGACCAGCAGCGAGCCTGTTTTGTTGGTGCAGTACAGGTAGGGGTAAATTTGTATGAGTAAAATATAACCTCTTCAAAGGTGATTCACTCAGCTTGATAGACATTCTAAAAGAAAGACTACACAATATGTTTTCCTTCGGAAACATAATTACGTTAACTAGCACAGAGAAAGAAAATGACAAATACAGGGACAGGTCAACCTCAGATTATTCTATTCCGAGGTTTCTCATGTTGCGTGTTACGTAATCGCAGAGGCCAAAGGAGTTATGGACAGGTTTATGAAAGACGATAGTTGGACAGTCCATCTCTCATTGCATACGAAACAGAAGTCAAACCCCTCAGATGATCTTGCAATAAAGTTATTATTGATTTATAAAAGAGGCCAATGGTCTAAACCTTCATCAAAGATTTGACAAACGTAGTTAATTTGGTAAAGTGAAACGCTCGTCACTATCCAAATTGTCAACCTAAAATATTAACGGTCGTTAGGCCTACTACACTTTCGCGGCATACATTTTGCAACATTGTAAAAGAGCTGTGAAAAATTCTAACCTTTTTCTTCACTCCCAAACATTCACAGCAAAAGTAATGATGCTGACGATACGCAAACTGATCCGTTCATGATGATCATCCCGCCCGTCGCGCAGTTCGAAACAGAGTACACGTTTTCTACCGTGGAACTTTTCAGCACATTCTCCAGACGTACTCATCACATCAACCTGGTCATCAGGTATATATCACCCTGTGTGTGTATATATATCGCATGCTCACTATTGTTTACTGCTTATTATAGTGTTGCCAGCCATGGACATCTGACCGTGAGAAGGCAAATTGAGTTCAAATATCTTTAAAGTGATAAGTAAGGCTTTCAAATGCCAGAGCCTCATTCCTGACATAATGTGAATCGTTAAGATACACCTTTTGATAAAAATATGAAATTGAATAAGATGTCCACAACAATCTATCTCGACGGGGGCTAGTCAACTGTTATGAACAACATGGTTTCATAATATGAAATTCTGCAAATTGCACAGCTCGGCTAACAAAGCTGGTCTCCGATTGGATGGGCAACAGTTGCCTAGCAACACCGTCTGGCATGACGTACCTGGGACCGACTACGCAGCCGCACAACTGGATATTCCTGAAGGCACCCACACAGTTAAACATATTTCTCCGATTGTGACAATCGGTTTGCTCAGGTTAGTATTTTTCTATAAAGGCTAGATAAGATGCTAAAATACTTTAAATTAATTTAGAGTGATGTACTCGTTTGAATTCATATGTGTAATATTTTATTTGCTAGATTACTATGTACTAAGTGCACACCGCCCCCTCCCCCTGCCCAACACACACACACACACACACACACACACACACACACACACACACACACACACACACACACACACACACACACACACACGCACGCACGCAAACGCAAACGCTACCGAAAACTTAGCCTTCATGGCGAACTTATTAACTCAGGTGTTTATTTCGTCCACCCCCATTATCTGGCCCTTTATCTGCAGTTATGGTTTTGTCACACCTGAGTCGTACGGCTATCCCGGTGGCCTCCGGCTGTCCCGGATCGCCGCCTCGTGCAGCACCACCACCCCCGTCCCCGCCGACCGTGTGGACAACGACTGTGACGGACGTGTGGACGAAGAGCTGCTGAACGGCATTGATGATGACGGCGACGGACTGATCGACGAAGATTTAGCTATCGGTGAGGTTCTTCTTTTTCATACTCAGTGATGCCAAACTGGTCGTTTTGTTTCTCATTGGGTTTCACTGATTTATAATACTTTTGTTTGCCAACGTTTTTTGTAGGTAACTGCGCTGACAACAGGGACCAGTACAGGACGTGTCTGCTACAGCGCTGCAGGAATCTGGGTCCATAAACGAAACCCAGGTAGCGAGAACAAGGCATCTTTTAAGAATAAGGCCAATGGTATATAGTAAATGATGTATAATCCATGGAGATATGGGAGACCACTAATAGAACCTACCAATGTGTAACGATTTTACAAGTTTTGACGGTCACCTCCTGGTAAGATACCAATTAAAGTTTAAAGGAACAATGGTTTCTGCCGGGATTCACTTGCCTAGCACTTACTTACAACCATCACGCAGCATTAATTTAAATGTTCAATCAGTACAGTTAGTATTAGTATACTCAGTGGTGTCCAATTTCAGTGACATTGAACAATCACAGAAGATTGATCGTTACGTCACCTGCTATTACCTAGGACTAGCTCACAGGAAATCCCAAGAGACCAATCATTGCCTATGTTCGTGTCGATTAAAAATCTGACAATAAAGTTCAAGTCAACTCAAGGACGTTACATGGTCAACTGTAGCAGTGGCGCCGAACAAAAACAGCTCGCTGCATGGCTGATTAGGTCAGCTGCGAATACGCGCAATATGGTGGCGCCTTATGTAGTATCATAGTCCACACACAGCACCATGGCACGCCCGTGTAATTTACGTCAGCAGGAATGGCTCCCAGTACAGACGTTCTCGTACAGGTAACAGGTTATGCATTGGATAGAAAAGATTGCTATGATATTGCCCTTCCCAAACACAGATAAACCTCCTTCTGTGCGCTGTTAAAATGTGTTTTAATTATATCAAATAACAAATAACTTTGGACTGTCGTTGATAAATCGTATTGGAAATCGCGGGGTTTCTCAGCTGCATGAGTTTACTCAGGTGGTGACCTCCTCAAATCAATGTTAATAAGTACCTCTTAATTGACAAAGGCTTTAACCTAAATGTCCCAAACATAATTTCATTTTTGTGTACATAAACAATATCTGAAACATCATATTACCTGTTAGCTGACAAAGGCCAACTTTCATTAGACTATAAATTGAAGTATCACGAACTTTGATGAGAACGGTCACGTGACCAGCCGTCATCTGTCTCTTGGAGTTTAATAGTGCAGTACGCGTAGGGAAAATATGTCAAAGTGACCCCACCAGATTGACATAGCGTGTTACAACTAACTACCAAGAAGAGGAGAAAAACACACTGGATTGCAAAGAAATAGACCAACTCAGCGATACGTCAGTTGCATCAAGTGACGTAGTCCTAACCTCACAATGGCAAATGAGGTATGGACAAATTTGGAAGTTCAATGACTTCGTTACGTGTAATGGTGCTACAAACTACAAACAATATACGTTGCTATGTACTTACATAACACAAACATAACATACACAACAGCTACCTGAATGAATGAATAAATGAATGGATGTTTTATTAATATTATTATCCTCAAAAGCTATGAAAGTATATCTCAGCCCCAGGCTGAATTGCATACTTTTTATGGATAATGTTATGTTGACGTCTTATGCAATTGACGTTTTAGCAACTGTCACTATTATGTGTAATTTATTTGTCTGTCTTTATCGGACAATAAGTCCAAATCCCCTCAAATACACCAAGACAGATTAAGGCACCAGGTTCCTGCACCGGTTCTGTAGGCACGTCCTGTACTGGTCCCTGTTGTCAGCACAGTTACCTACAAAGGTAGTAAGACAACAAACGTTCTGTAAGTTAAGTAAAACTCTACGAGAAATAAAACGATCAGTCTATCATCTCTGGGTACAAAAAAGTAGCACCTCACCGATCGCCATGTCTTCATCGATCAGACCGTCGCCGTCATCATCAATGCCGTTCAGCAGCTCTTCGTCCACACGTCCGTCACAGTCGTTGTCCACACGGTCGGCGGGGACGGGGGTGGTGGTGCTGCACGAGGCGGCGATCCGGGACAGCCGGAGGCCACCGGGATAGCCATACGACTCTGTGTGAGTGAAGCCATAACTGGAACGGAGTGGGTGGAAGGGGAAACAAATAATTCAATATGTTGTTATAACAGCAAGTCGCAAGGATTTTTGCTTTTATTTATACAAATGTATATGTGTATGTGACATTAGCAAAAATTAAACCTTTCTTTTTATATGGACGCATTTCTCACCTAAATAGACCGATGTTAACATTTGGAGATAGGTGTCTCGCTGTGTGGGTGCCTGCAGAAATATCCAGTTGTGCGGCTACGTAGTCGGTCCCAGGTACGTCATGCCAGACGGTGTCGCTAGGCAACCGCTGTCCATCCAATAGGAGACCAGCTTTGTTAGACGACCTGTTCCAGTTTAGAAATCGATACGCTTAATGTTTATTTTCTGCACATGTACACTAATTTGATGTCTCCCAACCAAAGAAATGAGCATAATATGGTAGTAGATATAGCTATATAGCTCATCTACCCAGCAACAATTTCCAGAGACACTGGGATTGACACTGAGGACATGGGAGCAGCTATGAAAAACCGAGTGCTGAGGAGAGACGTTGTGAATCGCCTTACCCCGCCCGCCAGGGACGACAGATGATCATGACTTTACCAATATCCTATTTCTAGTCAGGGACCATGTGACTGTGTAAGTTCCAACTAACTGAACACGACTAAGACGAGCCAAAGGTTATCAAGTTACGTATACCTTATGATTAAGTTGACGTGATGAGTGGTTTCCTTCTGGTCATAAATGAGCTCAACCGTAGCAAAGGTGTACTCTGTCTCGAACTGGGCCACAGGCGGGATGACCATCATGAACGGGTCCCCTGAGTCAGACTGTTTAGATTTACTGTAGACGAAAACGAAGATTTTCTATTTGAGTACTTGAAGATGTTAGCCTCCATAGCAGGCTCTCTGGGGCCTTTTCTGGGGCTCATAATACACTTTTGCTGGCCATTTCTATTTGTACTTAAGCTTGGTCGCTGATTGCTGACAAATAGATATGACCAGCAAAATTGTATTATGAGCCCCAAAAAAGGCCCCAGAGAATCTGCTATGGAGGCTATGAAGATGCAGCTCTTTTACCAGACCTTAAATGCTCGTATGTTGAAGAACATGGGAACAGTTGAACTTTTGATCAGCTTGACAAAGTTTTTTAAGAATTTCTTTGTACGTTTCTGAATTATTTTAACTATTAACAGGAAAATGTTCTTAAATCAGTGATTTCCTTTAGAAATTTGTTCTGGTTTACCCCTACCTGTACTGAACCAACAAGACTGGCTCGCTGCTGGTCACGTGTCTGTACTCGTCAGATGGAACATCAAACTCCCAGAATTCCCCGGCATTTAAAGTATTTGTGCCCTCATTGGTAACGGCGACCTTGGTAAAGATGGGAAAGTAACGGTATTACTGCTATGTAATGATCTTGAAAGAAGTTCAACATTGCAGAAAAAAAGTACCAACAATGAATTCACATCCTTGAGCATTATGTTTTAGTTGCAAAACGCAAATGCGAGCTTTCTCAACAAGTGCATTACTATTCCAGCCGACAGGTCTGTCATTGTTCTTTCTAAATAACCCGTCTCCTACCATGTGTGTCCTTCGTAATCAGGTAGAACATTGCATGGCGTTTAGAACATTCGTTACCAGTGTATTGTCCCTGGCGGCTACTACACGGAACAGGTCGCCGCCTGTGAGCTTGGTCAGCGGCACGGTGACGAACTCCTTCCCCCAGGTGTCCACGGGTGGGATCATCTCCACTATGTGGTCACCACTCCCTCCCTGTTCCTGCCCAATAGGCTTACAGCTAGCAAACATGTTTCCGCTCAGCACGGCTACTGGCTGGTCAGCCGTGATCTCTGAACCGGTCAGGTCCTCAGTCGCCTGTACCTGGTAAGATATGGGAAATTGTAATATTCTATGGTAAGTGTGAATAGACAAGTGGAAATAAATTTCTTTGTAGGGATATTCAACACCTTACTTACGCAAGGCGTAGGCGAGACACACGTTCTTTTTTGTTGGATAAGCATATCAGCAAAGTTTCCATGGCCCATACCTGAAGTGTCTCAAACCGGTCCAGTCCCACAGAGAACGTCTGTCCTGCGGCGTAGTTTTGTCCGTCGAACGTCACGGGTTGGCTGGGGACAATGGTGACGGTCGTCCCGTCATGGACACCGACCACTCCGAACTCTGCAAATTTTACATGACAAAGATAACCATTATCATCTCAACAGACGCACGATGTAAAAAAATGTTTAATGCACTGTATTATGCACCTGTTAAAGTAATGACCTAAACCTGAACTACCTATAACACTCTTGAAATATACATAGGGTAATTTTTACCTGCAGGCATGGCCCCTCTGACGCTTGTACAAGGTGTGAAGTACTCGGTCCCCAACACGTCAGTGGGGAGGGCCAGGAAGGCGTCAGTACTCCTTCTTTCTGCAAATATTCCGTACACCACGATCTCCACATCAGACGTGACGTGAACGGCCTTGTCGCTCTTAACACTGCCGCGGAGTTCCACAGCTACACGATCCAATTCCACCTGCTTCACCTGCCAATACAGTTGATGTTGACGTCGATATGTTAAGTCCTTTATTGTTTCCATCTTTTTCCAACTTATGCCATGACTGTCATGAGCGCTAATTTTCAATATGATCTTCGACAACACACATTGCGAATTCCTGTTTTTCTGCCAACAAGCACAGTGCATCCCCAAAGCAATCACTAATCCTAGTGTTAGAATGAAATCAATGTCCAACGGTGTCGATGGCGCTTTCTGTATGACAATGAATGAGGTCAACCTGAGCAAAGGTGTTCTGTGTCTCTACCTGACAGGCGGGATGACCATCATGAACGGGTCAGCCGCTCCTCTTACATGTTCAGGGATTAACGAATTCAAATCAATGAAATGTTTCTAGACAAACTGATACCTACCTGTCCATAAGTCACCTGTACTGTGGTACTGACGCCATTAGAAGGTGTAGTGATAGTAACAGTCGCCCCGCTGTGATGTGGACAGGAGATGAACAGTTTGGGGTTGTGTTGGATTCTGTTGACGTTTTCCGGAAATGTTAGGATGAACTCAGTGCCCTTGTTGTCTCGAGCAGCTGAAAATGGAAAAGAACACATTGTCAAGGTTGCTTTTGGGGTATAGCTATACCGACGTACAGCATCCAGTAAAGATATTGTTGGGAACTTGTGTGGGTACTTGTAAGTCGTTTGCACAGCATGGGGCTGATTGAATATTGCTAGTGATACTGTACTTTAAAGTAGTGATATCTAATCCCTACAAGGAAACTTCCACATAGCCAAGGCAAGACAAGGCTTTATCATAATTCATCAATGATTTGCATTTGCTTTTATGACATAGACAGTAAAAAGCTTTTAAAACAACCCGGCCAGGCATTCCTACCTGGACAGCAACAGATACAGGTTGACAGGACCACCAGAGTTAGTAGCACACGCGCCATGGTGAAGTCTATGACCTGCCAGTGATTTGGTCATCGGATAAAGTTCACCGACTTGGCAAACTCAAATGTCCCTGACATTGTTGAGATGCTAAGCATAGTGAGTCCAGGTACCTATCGTTGTTTGAAGGTCGGTGACTCTACAAGTCTTAGTCTAATGACAGTTGATTAATGGCATCTTGCAGTTAATACATGCCACAAAGTGACTTGGAACGCCCAGCTGCACCGGCGGTGTGGCGACCGCACTATTGACTACCATGACCAACTATTTTATTCATGACCAACTTGCACATCGAAGTTCCCAAAATGTATGGATGCAGAAATTTTATGGCATGAAGAGTAAGACGCAAATGTCCAAATTTGCGCCAGGTGCCCTCACCGGGAGTCGAAGCTCGGAGTGGATTTATACACAAGAAAACTCGACTTGCCTGCACCTTTAGACCGACTTGAGCTAGCCTGACTAAAATCGCGCCCCTAGCGGCCGGCCCTACGATTGCCGCCGCCCTAGAGGAGGGGATCATAAGCCCAGCCAACGAGAGCTTGTGTAAACACAAGCTAGACTTGAGCATGGTTTAGCATTTACTCAATTGTGGTATTTAGGTTGGCTAATTTGGCATTTTTACCTTGCATTGTTTTCTCATTAATGAATTAAGAAATAGTATTGAGTAAGGAGTATTGATGAAAGAATTCTAAATCTAATTTTGGGGGCCATATGGATGACGTCATAAGGTTTTATTGCCCCTAATATCAGATATGACGAAAGCTACAAACTCACGCTTGCGCAACGTGATTATCTTCTAATGATATGTAGCTATTAGAAAATAATTGTTTTCATCTAATTAAAAAATTACTTCTCCAAGCCTCCATAGACATGTATGTTTGTGAATACTACATATATTGCGCCACCACATTGTATGCATTCGCAGCTGATCTAATCAGAAAACGATCTTATTTCGGCGCCAATGCAGGTGACGCCAACGTAGTTGTCATATTTCTAGTGTACACGAGCATATAGAATAACTGGGATTTCTTGTCAGATAGTTAGACATAACGACCAACCTTAAGTATGGCGAAACGATTATAAGTGGCAGTGCTAGCGCTGTTGTTGCGTTTAAGCAATAATATTAGCGCAAGACAACTTTCGCAAACCTGTCGCAATTTTTAAGATTGTGCGTCTGTATCTAAAGAAAATCACCACAACTTAGAAAGTGAAATTATGTTTAAAACTAAGTAACACTGTTACACCACAGAAAGCTTTCATATTATGAAAATTCTTTGAACAGGCCGTAAAATTGACTTAAGCCAGCAATCTTACCTGGAAGGCAGCAGATACAGGTTGACAGGACCACCAGAGACAGAACCATACGCGTCATTGTGGTCTCGACTGTACTTGGTACTGGCCCGGTTACCGGTGGAGCTCGCGTCGAGTTGGCAAACTCATAGCTAGCTTTGTAGCATTTCAGAAATGCTAAGTATTGTAGTGGCTTCAAGTGCATATAACTAATTATTGTGTTTTGACCTGAACGTACAAATTGATTGATAGCATGCGCTGCTTACGAATAAAACGTCGCTTCAAGTATGTTGGAGTACACAAGAAGGGGATTGTTTGTGTTGGGTTACGTGGGCCATGGGGGTCTACACTGAATTCCATCCTCCACATACATGCCCTGCGGTCTACACATCACCAGTTACAAGTACGGATGGCGTGCAATTCTAGCTGAAGCCTTTATCAAGATTAACGTGCTCCACTTGCTCTGCTTCAGATACTAGCGGTTTCCCGTGCGGAATATTGTCCGAGCACTCGGTTTCCAGTGCTGATGCCGGCTTCAGTTTCCATTGCTGATGCCCGCTTTTCTAGTGCTGAGGATGCCCAGTTCTGACGAATTTTCAGCACTGGATGTCCAGTATCTTCAGCACTCCGGGAACCAAGTGCTGAAAAGGGAGGGCGAAGCTTTCGCAGCCCGTAGAGTTGAGTAAACTCACTGTTCGGTGGGGGACAACTACATACCTATACGACACATGTGCCGCTTAGTAGCTCAGCTATTTGCAATACGTATGATATCTTGTAGACAACAGTTGAAAGGCAACATCATATGTTGCAGCATATAAAACATTATAGAAGTGAACAGAATGGACGCTTATATGTGTTTCACATAAATGAATGAATGAAGACCTTTACTGCAAGACTTGAAAAGATTCAGTTAACAGATACAAAATGAAATGAATAGATAAAGGTTCAAACAAACAAACTCATTCAACCTTCCCCTTAATCAGTTACCTCCCGGGGCATTCCAGCAGTCATGTGGTAATATTATTTTATAGACTTGCCTGTCAGGGTGAAGTTTTCGCCCTATATAGGGCGTCGCCATGTATTCGCATGTAACATAATCAAGTAAGAACCCGTTTTTATCTTTAAATCTAAAAGCATCACTGCAGATGATGTAATTTTTGTTGTCTTCTTTGTCTTCGACATGATTAATAGTATATAGAAATAGCTTGTATTTTGGGTCATCTTGTGGGTTAGTCTTAGAAAAGATAAAGGTACTAACAGGTGACGTAATGATCAAGCTTCAGTGATTGTTCAACGTCACTGTGTAAATTTAAAACTCAAGGTTAGGTAGCATATGAAAATTCAGCTGAACGCTACATCACATGCAACAAAATATACATCTAGAGCAACGCTAGCGCTGTAACAACTCTGAATATCTGACACAGTACTAAGGAAAGAAGATGCACAGTTTTTAAAAAGAAAATGTTTTTACGAAACATAATTACAGTTGTCAAAAACCACTATGTTACTGGTATTGGGAACGTTATAGCATGTAAGATGTTCCCACACATTGCCATGGATTACATCGTCTGTATTAGACTGTCACGACTCCTCAAGGCACCAGGTTCCTGCACCGGTTCTGTAGGCACGTTCTGTACTGGTCCCTGTTTCCAGCGCAGTTACCTACAGGGGATATGCATTAGGTTCAGGCAACTTTATCAAATAAATGTAATGCATGGATCAAATGTTTTAAATTCTTCAGATTCTCTAGCTATGATTATTTTACTAG